>NC_136271.1:52212075-52464575 GCF_964187855.1 Myxine glutinosa | reverse complement strand
TATAGCAACAAGCACCTGAAAAAAGTCCAATTTTATTTTTTGGTGTACATTTGAGGACCACCCTAATATATATGTATGTATATATATATATATATATATATATATATGTATGCATGTATATATATATATATATATGTATGTATGTATGTATGTATGTATGTATATATATATATATATATATATATATATATATATATATATATATATATATATATATAGATATATGTGTGCAGTACCTACATAAAGTCGACACCTTACAAAATTTTTCACCTTTTGTTACCTTATACCCTGGAATTAAATTAGACTTTTCCACCTTTATTTACACATCATAACCCACAAGTTCCAAGTGAAAAACAAATTCTACAAATTTCAGAAAATTAATTAAAATACAAAACTAGAATATCTTGGTTGGCCAAGTGTCGACCCCCCTGAGTTTATACTTGGTGGAAGCACCATTGATGGCAATTATAGCTTTGTCTGTTGGATATGTCTCTACCAACTTTGTACACCTTGATTGGGCAATATTTGCCCATTCTTCCAAACAAAACTGTTCAAGCTCAGTCAAGTTGCATGGAGAGCGTTGATGGACAGTAATCTTCAAGTCGTGCCACAGATTTTCTATTGGATTCAGGTCGGGGTCAAGGACATTCATCTTTACTGCGCCACTCAAGGACATTTATATTTTTGTTCCTTAACTACTCCAGTGTGGCTTTGGCTGTGTGCTTCGGTTTGTTGTCATGCTGAAAGTTGAACTTCCGCCCCAATTTCAGCTTTCTTGCAGAGGGCAGCAGGTTTTCCTCCAGGATTTTTCTGTATTTTCCTCCATCCATTTCACCTTCTACCGTGACAAGTACCCCAATCCCTGTTGATGAGAAACATCCCCGTAACATGATTCTGCCACTACCATGCTTCACAGTAAGGATGATGTTCTTTGAGTGATGTGCTTTGTTGGGTATGTGCCAATCATAATGTTTTGCATTTAAGCCAAAAAGTTCCATCTCGGTTTCGTCAGAACACAAAACTTTTTGCCACATGGCTTCAGAATCTCCGGAGTGTTTTTTTGCATACCTCAAATGGGAATAAAGGTGGGCTTTTGTGAATAATGACTTCCTTCTTGCCACCCTACCATACAAGCCAGACATGTGGAGTGCTTGGGATATGTGGAGTGCTTGGATACCTCTGTATATATATATATATATATATATATATATATATATATATAATAATATATATAATATATATATATATATGTATGGCCTCCAAAGCCAGTCGCCGACTGGGCATCCTCCGTCGTGCGAAGTCCTTCCTTGGCACACCTGAGCTCCTCACCACATACAAGGCTTTCATCCGCAGCTCAATGGAATGCTGCTCTCCCCTCTGGGCTGGTGCTCCTGCCTCACACCTAGCTCGTCTTCACGCTGTTGAAACCAAAGCATTCAGAATCATTGGAATCTCCCGCGATGAAGCTAACTCCAAGGGCCTCTCACTCACTCACCGCAGGCAGGTTGGTGGTCTTTCCGTCTTCTACCGACTCCTCTCTGGCCTTGCCCCCCCCCCAGCTCTCTCTGGGCTCTGTCCCGCAAATATTCCTACAGGTCGTACAAGATCTGCCTGCAACCCTCTTATGGTTAAACTGCCAAAATCAAGACTCTCTGCTCACCTTCACTCCTTCATTCCTCTTTTCTCCCGCCTCTGGAACAAACTCCCTCACTCTCTTCAATCCCACTCCACCCTCCAGGTCTTTAAAACAGCTGTTCACCACCATCTCTTATCTTCCCCCATCCAAAACCTTGATCTTTTCTATCCCCGCTAATTCACCCCAATTCCACTTTTTTGAAAAACCAACTTCTGTCCTGGAAACTTCTGTCCTGGAAGTCCTTGGTGTCCTTGTGTTTTATATTTTTCCCACCCCCCCCCCCCCCCTTCCCACGCCTCCTCCCCCCAAGCCCTCTCCCTCCCACACATGTCCCTGCTCTTAAATGTTGTGTGCTCTCAAGTGTTTGTGTGCTTCCCCTTCTCTTGTCTTCCGCTCCCTCTTTTTATATATTTTGTTTGTCTGGTTGATATGTTTGTGAAGTAAATGTCAGCTCTTTCACGAGCCTCGATTCAGTATACAAAAAAAAAAAAATCTGTGGTGTCTGTCTTGTGTTGTCACTGAACTACTTTCTCGAACTTTTGTGAAATCGTACCAAACTTCTGGTATGCACATATCTCTCCCGTCGGTATGTCCTAAGGCTATTCTTTTTGAAAAGATTACGAATTTTTTATTTTTTGGAATTTTTTGGGGGAAATTTTCTTTTTCCAACTTAACTTTTCAACTTCAATTGTTTATAAAATGTGATATCACGTATATTACAAATACATTTGAATATTGAATATTTTGAATTATTGTTTGAATTATCATTAGTTTAAACTTTAAACCATGACAAAACGGCAACTCGGGTACAGTCGTTTATCTATATATCTACACATCTGGGCAGTGTCTGTGTTGTCACTTAACGACTCCCTCAAACTTTTGTTTCGGTGGTTGTGAAGTGTTTTTAATAACGTCGTGGTGGTTTTGAATCCGTGGTGGTGAGGTATTTTGAATTATGTGGTGGTGAGGTGTTTTTAAATGACGTGGTGGTGAGGTGTTTTTAAATCACATGGTGGTGAGGTGTTTTTAAATCACATGGTGGTGAGGTGTATTGAATTACGTGGTGGTGAGGTGTTTATAATTACGTGGTGGTGAGGTGTTTTGAATTACGTGGTGGTGAGGTGTTTTGAATTAGTTGGTGATGAGGTGTTTTGAATTACGTGGTGGTGAGGTGTTTTGAATTAGTTGGTGATGAGGTGTTTTTAAATCACATGGTGGTGAGGTGTATTGAATTACGTGGTGGTGAGGTGTTTATAATTACGTGGTGGTGAGGTGTTTTGAATTACGTGGTGGTGAGGTGTTTTGAATTAGTTGGTGAGGTGTTTTGAATTACGTGGTGGTGAGGTGTTTTGAATTACGTGGTGATGAGGTGTTTTGAATTAGTTGGTGATGAGGTGTTTTGAATTACGTGGTGGTGAGGTGTTTTGAATTAGTTGGTGATGAGGTGTTTTTAAATCACATGGTGGTGAGGTGTATTGAATTACGTGGTGGTGAGGTGTTTATAATTACGTGGTGGTGAGGTGTTTTGAATTACGTGGTGGTGAGGTGTTTTGAATTAGTTGGTGATGAGGTGTTTTGAATTACGTGGTGGTGAGGTGTTTTGAATTAGTTGGTGATGAGGTGTTTTTAAATCACATGGTGGTGAGGTGTATTGAATTACGTGGTGGTGAGGTGTTTATAATTACGTGGTGGTGAGGTGTTTTGAATTACGTGGTGGTGAGGTGTTTTGAATTAGTTGGTGATGAGGTGTTTTGAATTATGTGGTGGTGAGGTGTTTTGAATTACGTGGTGGTGAGGTGTTTTGAATTACGTGGTGGTGAGGTGTTTTGAATTACGTAGTGGTGAGGTGTTTTGAATTACGTGGTGGTGAGGTGTTTTGAATTAGTTGGTGATGAGGTGTTTTGAATTACGTGGTGGTGAGGTGTTTTGAATTACGTGGTGGTGAGGTGTTTTGAATTACGTAGTGGTGAGGTGTTTTGAATTACGTGGTGGTGAGGTGTTTTGAATTAGTTGGTGATGAGGTGTTTTGAATTACGTGGTGGTGAGGTGTTTTGAATTAGTTGGTGATGAGATGCTTTGAATTACGTGGTGGTGAGGTGTTTTGAATTAGTTGGTGATGAGGTGTTTTGAATTACGTGGTAGTGAGGTGTTTTGAATTAGTTGGTGATGAGGTGTTTTGAATTACGTGGTGGTGAGGTGTTTTGAATTAGTTGGTGATGAGATGCTTTGAATTACGTGGTGGTGAGGTGTTTTGAATTACTTGGTGGTGAGATGTTTTTAAATGACGTGGTGGTGAGGTGTTTTTAATTTCGTGGCTGTGAGGTGTTTGTATTTCGTGTTTTATGGCTGTGAGGTGTTTTTAATTTCGTGGTGGTGAGGTGTTTTTATTATGTGTTTTATGGCTGTGAGGTGTTTTTATTACGTGTTTTATGGCTGTGAGGTGTTTTTATTATGTGTTTTATGGCTGTGAGGTGTTTTTATTTCGTGTTTTATGGCTGTGAGGTGTTTTTATTTCGTGTTTTATGGCTGTGAGGTGTTTTTAATTTCCTGGTGGTGAGGTGTTTTTAATTTCGTGTTTTATGGCTGTGAGGTGTTTTTATTTCGTGTTTTATGGCTGTGAGGTGTTTTTAATTTCGTGGTGGTGAGGTGTTTTTATTACGTGTTTTATGGCTGTGAGGTGTTTTTATTTCGTGTTTTATGGCTGTGAGGTGTTTTTAATTTAGGGGTGGTGAGGTGTTTTTATTTCGTGTTTTATGGCTGTGAGGTGTTTTTAATTTCGTGTTTTATGGCTGTGAGGTGTTTTTAATTTCGTGGTGGTGAGGTGTTTTTATTTCGTTTTTTATGGCTGTGAGGTGTTTTTAATTTCGTGGTGGTGAGGTGTTTTTATTACGTGTTTTATGGCTGTGAGGTGTTTTTATTTCGTGTTTTATGGCTGTGAGGTGTTTTTAATTTAGGGGTGGTGAGGTGTTTTTATTTCGTGTTTTATGGCTGTGAGGTGTTTTTAATTTAGGGGTGGTGAGGTGTTTTTATTTCGTGTTTTATGGCTGTGAGGTGTTTTTAATTTCGTGGTGGTGAGGTGTTTTTATTTCGTGTTTTATGGCTGTGAGGTGTTTTTATTTCGTGTTTTATGGCTGTGAGGTGTTTTTATTTCGTGCTTTATGGCTGTGAGGTGTTTTTATTTCGTGTTTTATGGCTGTGAGGTGTTTTTATTACGTGTTTTATGGTTGTGAGGTGTTTTCAATTTCGTGGTGGTGAGGTGTTTTTATTATTATGTTTTATGGCTGTGAGGTGTTTTAAATTACTTGGTGGTAAGGTGTAATCGTCCCAAACTTCCAGTCTGCACCTACCCCTCCCCTTTGTAAGTGCTGAGGGGTTCTTTCTTGAAAGAAAAAAAGCATTCAACCTGAATCTTCAACCTAAATTGCCTAGAAAAATATAATATCACAAACACAACAAATACATTTGTGCACAATAATTGTTTGTATTATGATTGGTGTCAATCATGACAACACAGCAACTCAGGTACAGTCATTATCCTCAGCTAAAATAAGCCCGTTCCTCAGTAACGACGTTTGGTGAGGCGAGCGCAGTGAGCCAACTGCTAGTATATATATATATATATATATATATATATATATATATATATATATATATATATATATATATATATATATATATATATATACATATATATATATATATATATATATATATATATATATATATATATATATATATATATATACTGTATATATATATATATATATATATATATATATATATATATATATATTATATTATATTATATATATATATTGTTGCGAATATGGAATTTGGCCTCCATATCCGCTTGTAAATATTCCCCTATTTTCTCCAATACTCCCCAACTTTCCCCAGTCCCCCATTCCCTAGTCCCATTGCATGTAAATAACAATCAGTAGAGCCGACCTTCCCCTTATTCCCCCATTAAATGTCGTGCCCAGGTCCACCGCACCACACGTAGACAACTTTCGGACATCTTCCTAGTTATTCTTATTCTATGTCAGTTAAGGCCTCGTCTCCATTAATTATGACTCTTCGTTGCACCAGAATGTGATTATATGGCATCAGTAGTGAGTTTAGGACCTTTCCCATACCTCCTCCCATCTTCTTCCCCAAACAACAACAATAACAACAACTACAACAACAATTACAACAACAACAGAGGAGATGGCGGCGGAGCGGGGGAGGATGCGGCCTCACACCGGCTCGATTAGCTCCAGACCATGCGCTCCACGGGGTTACCCCGAAGGGGCTGGCTGTCAGCTCCTCGTCAGGGGCGGAGCCAGTAACCCCCCCCGCACGCACCCAATGAGAAGCAACGTGCCGATTCCACGAGGCGGAGCTAACGAGCCGAGGGCGTGTCACTCCCCGCCGGATATACGCAGCCGCTTGCCGGACGTGACGTCAGATGCGCCCCCAGCTTGAGACGACAAGACGCCACCTCGAGCGCTGAGAGACCTCCTGCATCTGTTGGGCCGCGCCATCCTGTCCCTGAGCACAAGGTGCACCTTGTGCTGGCCATCGAATACCCGCTTTCCTCGCCATCAATCCCCGTGTGAGTCAGTTTTTGTCCTGTTTCTCTGTGGTCTGTCGGGAATAATATAAGGTTGTGTCTAAGTGCCTGTCTTCCTATGATGTACCTCTCGTCCCTGTAATCTGACCTTCCGCACGAATATAACCTCCTCCGGAGGTCTTGAGAACTGAACCCCTGGTGTCGTATTGTGTCATTATAACCCAGCCGGGTGTCTTCTTTTTCCTTCATTGGTCTAGCATAGCGCGATTAGTCAACCCCGGGTGCAATCGGGGTAACTTGTACGGATACGGCGGCCATCCCGCTCGGCCCACCATACCATCAAAGTCGTATCTGTAACAATTGGTGTCGGGAGTGAGATTCGAGGCCCGACCAAATTTTGAAAAAAAAAACGAATAGAGGAAAAAAAAAATTTGGTCAAAATTTGGAGCGGCCGAAATTTGTATTTGTTTTACGAAACTCGAATTTTGCAAGTCGCGCTATGGCGGATCAAGACAGCTGGGGTCCGGTAGGGGAGAGTGAAGCAGGGTCGATCCAGGACCAAAATGAGGGACAGGAGGAGAGCGAAGCAGTGAGGGCGGCAGGTTCGCAAAATAGCGCCGTCACGCACGAAGAAGCGGGCGCGCAAAATGGCGCCTCGCTGATCACCGCGCCAGCGACCGTGGCAGCGCCCCCGGTGGATTGGAATTTGTTTTTTATGCAAATGAAGGCCCTTATGGACAAGAATAATGAAGAAATGGAAAGCAGAATAATGATGGGAATGAGGGCTGATAGGGAACAAATGGGGAACCGGATGGATGCTCAGAGTGAGCAATTGGGGGTAATGAGGGACGAAGCGAGGGCTCAGAGTGAGCAAATGGGGGTAATGAGGGACGAAGCGAGGGGTACCAGTGAGGGGTTAGACAATAATTTTGAGGAGTTAGACAAGAAATTTGGGAAGATAGACAATAATTTTGAGGGGTTAGACAACGGGATAAAAGAAGTGAAAAATGGGTTAATGGGGGTAGAAAATAGAATGGCTGCCCAGGAGAATCAGATAGAGGGAGTGAAAAATGGGTTAGAGGGGTTAGAAAACAGTATGGAAGGCAAATTGAGGGACATGAGGGACCAAGCGGAAAGGGAAGTTAAACAAATGGAGCAGCAGATAGAGGGGGTCAGAATGGGGGTAGAAACCAAACTGGATGCTCACAGGGAGGAAATGGAGCAGATGAGGGTGGCATCTGGGCAGGAGATGCAAGTGATGGGAGAGGAGATCAGAAGAGGAGTGAGTGAGGAGGTCGGAGGAGTGCGCGAGGAGGTGAGGCACTGTGAGGAGCACATGGAAAAGGAGGTGAGAAAGGGGACTGTAAAGTTACAAGGGGGCATAGAGGACCTGACGCAGGAGGTGGAGCAGCTGACGGTGGGACAGACGGAGTTAGTGGAGCAGGTTCAAAGGAACACTGCGGTATTAGGAGGTTTAAAGGCGACACAGAAAGAACTAAAAGATGACTTGGTAGCGACGAAGAGGGAATGTCAGATGGTACGTGAGGGACTGACAACGAGGTTGGACGAGGTGATAGAGGTAATGGAGACGAAGGACCGGCAGGTGAGGACGCACATGGAAACGGTCAAGGTAGCCTTGGAGGACGAGCTTGAGGAGACGTACCGGGGAATAAAAGAGGTGAGGCACAAATTAGAAGAAGTGGGAGAAGGGGTGAGCGAAATTAAGAAGCGACGGAGAGGGGATAACAAAGAGATAAAAGAGGAGATAAAAGAATTGGTCCAAAGTCTGTGTTTGGATCGTGATGATGTGCTCATTAACCGGATGAGGGATTCGCAGGTGATGGAGGAGAAGCGAAGAGGAAGAGGACCCGGTGTAAGTGGTGACCAATATGGTCGTGCGTATGATGCGCCAGGTGATTTAAGAGGCTTGGGGGTCGAGATAGACCCGGGTGTTCGTGAGAGGCCGTTGGTGAAGTGTGCGACAGGTCTGGTGTGCGAAAATGGAGGTGTGCAAGAAAGTCCGACTCTGGGGTGTGTGAGGAAAAAGTGCGTGCCAAGGAGTGAGTGTGCTGGCGGGAGTGAGTCGGTCGTAGCGCGTGTGCGAGGGAGCACATGGAAGCGTGGTGTGGTGAGTGTTACAGAGGGTGTGACCGGAGTGTGTGCGCAAGAGTGTGCGCGAGAAAGGTGTGTGACGGCCAGGTGCATGAGGAAAGAGTGCGCTGTCAGAAGTAAGGAAGAGTGTCCACCTGTGGTGAGTGTTACAGAGGGTGTAACGGGAGAGTGTGCGCGAGAAAGGTGTGTGACGGACAGGTGCATGAGGAAAGAGTGCGCTGTCAGAAGTAAGGAAGAGTGTCCACCTGTGGTGAGTGTTACAGAGGGTGTGACGGGAGAGTGTGCGCGAGAAAGGTGTGTGACGGACAGGTGCATGAGGAAAGAGTGCGCTGTCAGAAGTAAGGAAGAGTGTCCACCTGTGGTGAGTGTTACAGAGGGTGTAACGGGAGAGTGTGCGCGAGAAAGGTGTGTGACGGACAGGTGCATGGGGAAAGAGTGCGCTGTCAAAGGCAAGGAAGAATGCACACCTGTGGTGAGTGTTACAGAGGGTGTGACGGGAGAGTGTGCGCAAGAGTGTGCGCGAGAAAGGTGTGTAACGGACAGGTGCATGAGGAAAGAGTGCGCTGTCAAGAGTAAGGGTGAGTGCGCTGTCAGGAATGGAGGTGAAAGTAGTGAGAGTGACATGGAGCGTGAGTTAGTTGTGACAGGTGAGCGAGGATGTACACCTGGGATGAAAGGATGCACACCTGGAATGGTAGAGCGTGAGTGGGAATGCACGCTGGAGTTGGTGGTGAGGCACGTGGTTGGGTGTGCGAATGAGGGCACACCTGTGATTGTCACAGAGGAGGTGACCGAGGAGGGGGCGCGAAGCGGTGTATTGGTGAGGTGTGCGAGCAACGAATGTGTGCCAAAGTGTTCGGTGGTCAGGTGTGTGACCAAGGCTGTGAGTGGAATGGGTGTGCCTGGGTGTGTAAGGAACGGTACGAGGGGCATGGAAACGGCTGGATGTGTGAGCAAGGAACGGGCTGCGGGATGTAAGCATGCAGGTGAAGCATCGACGTTAGACGGGGTAGAGTTTAGAACGACTTTTAGCCGAAGCAGGCCCTCGGTGCGTGCCGGGCCTCGCTTTGAACGGCCGCGTCCAGGCTCCACTAGGCGGAGCTGGCAGCCCGATAGGAAGGGTCGTTATGGCGACCACGTTTTGTTGAGACGTGCCGGCAGGTCGAGATCGGGACATTGGATGGCTCCACGCCGAGGTGGTGCGTGGGATCTCGGCCCGGGTAAGCCCCCGTCCCTGCCCCGAATGCCGGACGCATCCAGCCGCTGGCACAAAACAACCAGCATCCATTGCTTGGCTTTACGAAGCCGGGCTTTGGACAGGGATTGGCGCACCGAGAGGTATTAGTGAGTCGACTGGGTGATGAGGTTAGTGTATTGGACCCAAAATTAGAGAAAAACAAAATTTGATGATTGGCAAGGGATTGGCAGTAGTGATTGGCAGATGATGGGCAGTGATTGGCAAATTTTTAATTTGTTGAAATTTGATGTGCAAAATTGGTAGTGAGAGACCCCCGATGTGGTGGGATGGCATCCCTGCCACCCTTCCCATGTGGGGGGGCAAAGGAGCAATAGCTTATGGGGTGTATGGCAGTGAAAACTAGCCCGGGTGGGTTAGGATATTGTGTGTAGGGATCTAGAGAAGATGACCTTAGGTAACGTTAAGGTTAGTTAGTGACTGATACCTGTAGTGGGGACGCAGGTAGATTAGTGTGGATTATAATGACGAGGGAGCGCAATAGTTAAAGGGACGACTGGGAAGCGCAAGTTTCAGAAGGGAGTAGTTAGCTGAGATGATGCCGTGTGTGTGAGAATTGAACAGGTGTGATTGCACAGGTGTGCAACTGGACAGGTGTGTGGAGCAGTGTATGAGTAGTGAGTGTTGTGGATCAGCGCGAATGCGCTTGGGGAGAGAAGGGTGCAGGTGGCACCAGGTGTGAGAGCACAGGTGTGCAGGTACAGGTGTGTGGAGAGAGTTGGAGTGAGTGGTACGGAGTGGTGTGCATGGTGCGAAGGTGTGGATGGGGGAAGAGTGGACCCCTTTCACGAGTACCCGGGGCGGGTAGTGTAAGTGTTAGGTAGAGGGTACAGGTAAATTGTGGTTGGATATTGGCATTTGTGGTGCGGTTGCAGAATGGTGTTGTGGATGGGTGCATTAGTGTTGTGGAAATGGCTGGGCGTGTAGCCTGTTAGTGTGTGTAGTTGGTTGGGCACTCCACCACTGTGAGGATGTCGGCCAGGTGAGGCCGCAGGTGGGCTCTGGGAGCCGGTAGAGTTGTGGATGGGGCCCGAGGATCCGGAGGATGGACCCGGGTAGCCCAGTGCCAGAGAGGGCACCGAGTGGGGAGAGTGCCAGAGGGCCTTCCCCAGGTAGTTAGGTTAGGGCAAGGAGCAGGTAAGCTCGGAGGCAACTGCAGTGGTGGAGGTGTGCAGGTGGGTAGACCCACTGGGAGAGGTACACGCCGCAGCCCAGAAATTGTGCGAGGGCACCGGGAGATGAATCGGGGGAGTGAGACCCCAAATTGAAGAGCACCACAGTTTGGCCAATGGGAATTGGTTTTTAGAACCCATAGTGTAAGAGGGCCAATGGTTTGGCCGGAGAGAGACCCCGGGTAGTGTAAAGTTGTTAAAGTCATTTAGGAAATAGTTAGGATTGAAGAACCTGTCGCACCATACGCAGCCACTTACCTGTGGTGATGATGATGACTCCACACCTGTGTTTTCTTTGTTTTGTTGCAGGAGATGAATCGCTGTGTGGATTTGTGAGACGCATCACGACGTGGATGAGACATTGGGGTGATTCCATCTCTCCCTCCTTAGGAGGGACTGATGATGAATTGGTAATGGCAAATTTTGATGAGAGTTGAAAATGGCAAATTTGATTGGTTAGGAGGGAGAGAAGACGAATTTGGTATATGGGAGGAACGGGGAAGACAGTAGGGATGTTTGTTGATTTGTAAAGTAGATGTTTATGGGTAGTGTTGTGTTGTGTGGATACAGTAAGGGGTAAGGGAGGGGCCATGTAGGTTACCTGGTGGGGGGGGGGGCGTACGATAGGAACGTACCTGTCTCACCTGGTTCCCATGTGCCCCCAGTGTGCATTACCTTATATTGCGTGCACTTTTGCGCCCTTACCACCTTACTCACTTGTCTGCTTCTTTTGTCTCCCACCTCCGAGGATCTGGCTTTGGGGTAGAGAGAGAGGAAAGAGAGGTGCTGGCTGCGCAGTTGTGGGCCTGCACTTTCGCTGTTTGCTGCCGGGATCGATACACCATATGGACCGCAATGTTTGTGGCCACCCACAATGGACCGCAGTTCGTTTGCGGCCAAGCACCACCCGGGGATGGACCTATGGGTCAACGTGGCACCTATGCCATACAGGTGAACCACTTTTAGTTACCACCAAGTGCACCACAAGAAGAGCAAGAGACACCTGCAGGGTTAGGGGTTGTCGAATTTATTTTTATTCCAATGAACAATGGTGACTGCACCGATTGGTGGTGGGGTGGTGCTGTTGATGCTCGGGAAGGGTGCTCTGCACGTTATTAAAGGCCGTCGGCCACAGAGCACTCGTGGGTTGGTGTATCGATGTTGGCAAGCGCGCTCTCTCTATGCATAACATCTGCATGTGTTCCTCCAAAAACAGGTCCTGGATCGTAGTGTAAATAGCAGCGTAGTCTTGTAAATAATGCTCCCTACCGGCTGTATGTTTAGTTTGAGAATTCTTTCCGGATTCGGTTATCCTGTGGGTGTGTTTCTGTGAGGAGAAGGGTGCAACGTCGCAGGGGGACATATTTACTCATTTGTGAATATCTGTAAAACTGTCGCACTCAGGGTAGAGTTAATAGTAGAGGGAACTACATTGCGTGCCACACTAAAGTAGGTAAAAATTTATCGGGTCGGGACGCCCCGAGGGTAGAGAAGGGTGCAATGTTGCGAATATGGAATTTGGCCTCCATATCCGCTTGTAAATATTCCCCTATTTTCTCCAATACTCCCCAACTTTCCCCAGTCCCCCATTCCCTAGTCCCATTGCATGTAAATAACAATCAGTAGAGCCGACCTTCCCCTTATTCCCCCATTAAATGTCGTGCCCAGGTCCACCGCACCACACGTAGACAACTTTCGGACATCTTCCTAGTTATTCTTATTCTATGTCAGTTAAGGCCTCGTCTCCATTAATTATGACTCTTCGTTGCACCAGAATGTGATTATATGGCATCAGTAGTGAGTTTAGGACCTTTCCCATACCTCCTCCCATCTTCTTCCCCAAACAACAACAATAACAACAACTACAACAACAATTACAACAACAACAGAGGAGATGGCGGCGGAGCGGGGGAGGATGCGGCCTCACACCGGCTCGATTAGCTCCAGACCATGCGCTCCACGGGGTTACCCCGAAGGGGCTGGCTGTCAGCTCCTCGTCAGGGGCGGAGCCAGTAACCCCCCCCGCACGCACCCAATGAGAAGCAACGTGCCGATTCCACGAGGCGGAGCTAACGAGCCGAGGGCGTGTCACTCCCCGCCGGATATACGCAGCCGCTTGCCGGACGTGACGTCAGATGCGCCCCCAGCTTGAGACGACAAGACGCCACCTCGAGCGCTGAGAGACCTCCTGCATCTGTTGGGCCGCGCCATCCTGTCCCTGAGCACAAGGTGCACCTTGTGCTGGCCATCGAATACCCGCTTTCCTCGCCATCAATCCCCGTGTGAGTCAGTTTTTGTCCTGTTTCTCTGTGGTCTGTCGGGAATAATATAAGGTTGTGTCTAAGTGCCTGTCTTCCTATGATGTACCTCTCGTCCCTGTAATCTGACCTTCCGCACGAATATAACCTCCTCCGGAGGTCTTGAGAACTGAACCCCTGGTGTCGTATTGTGTCATTATAACCCAGCCGGGTGTCTTCTTTTTCCTTCATTGGTCTAGCATAGCGCGATTAGTCAACCCCGGGTGCAATCGGGGTAACTTGTACGGATACGGCGGCCATCCCGCTCGGCCCACCATACCATCAAAGTCGTATCTGTAACAATATATATATATATATATATATATATATATATATATATATATGGGGAACACCTCCACCGATCGTAACAGAAGTTCACCAACAGTTTGAGATTGAGAATGACGAAACTTTATTAAAATACCAATTATACAGATCTGGAGGAGACTGAGACGTCTACAGCACGAACCAGCTTCATGCCACGTCTAGCCTTCCTGAAAATACATTGATTCACAGTCCACTTATATAGGGACACGCTTTATCAGAAAATCTCCGAGAGAACAAAGGAACTGGCGAGAGTTCCTCCCACCGTTATCCCTAGTGGGCCGAGCCCCCACCGTCATCCGTCCTTTCATCTTGGGGGAGTGGAGCACGCACCGTTAGGATCCGGACCAGATGTGGTTTCAAGGCTCCGAGGTGACAGAAAATATAACTCACTGAAAGGGGAATTGCATTCTTGGTTCCGATAAGACCATAAAGTAAATGAGGTCGTTCTGATGAGTTCCAGGTGTTAAAAGCACCTTCAGTTCACATTTCTCATTTAAACATAAATTCAAAGCATATTTATTGTAACTCAAGCGTCGCTGTGATTATACGAAATATAGTTAATGTTTTGGCCGTTTATCAAAGGCTTTATGTCTACGATTCAAGCATCCTACGTAAAGTTACACATTCCGCGCACATATTATCCATTCTCCTGCCCGCGGTTTGAAGCGCCGTCTGGGAGAAGAGAGAAGGTTTATGACTTTAGGCTTATCTAGCCGTCAAGGGGCACACGTATACAATGAGGCCATTCGCTCAGCACGGATGAAGCGAGCATTTTCTCATTTTAAACTAAAGCGAAGCGGCAACCTTTTATTAACTTTATGAAATAGCATTTTTAAACAGCATTTATAACATAACATATTAGTCGGACGACATCCATAACAGGGCATTTAAGCAGTAACAGATCTGCGACCTGACATCCCTTCCTCTTGTCTCGTCGAGACAAAGTATCTCAAGAGACAACGTGCCGCATCGGGCTTTATTGAAAGACAATCGTGTAATGCAGGTATCTCCCAAGGGCATACCGTGCGCACATAGCGCCTCGCCCGTGCATTTGGGGAACGTGTCGTGTGGTGCGTGCTTGGAACCTGAGGGCTCAGAACATGAAAGTCCATTAACGTTTCGGATCCACAACGAAGGCGTCTGGTCCAGATGAGGTTCTGCCCCGCCAGAGGGCCCGCAACCTCCCCTGCGGAACTTGCTCCCCCCACCCTTTGCAGACGCGGTCCTTGCAGATCTTCGAAGTTAATCAACGATCATGCCCATGAGATCTCTCACGTGCTGCTGTTCTGGGGAATACATAATGTCGTCAGTATCTTGTGTCTCATTTTCCTGGTCAGGGTACAGAGCGTAAAAATCCGATTCACTTGAAGCATTTGAACTTAAAACATTTGAAGCAAAGAGAGGGACTTCCTTTATGTCAAAGTCTCCCATGGACGCCTGGTCGGCTTGCGGGTCTAGGATATCCACGTCGGGTCCCTCGACTGCCAGACCCAGCGTCGCAATCAGATCCATAGTTGGGTCGGAAGGGGGTGTACAGCTGTCAGCTTGTAATACATAAGAGGCGTTAGCCAGTACACGCAAGGGGTTTACAGCACAAGTATCACAGTCATCACAGACATCATTACAGGCAGCAGCCAGTTCCCACATGGGATTTTCAACACAAGTATCACAGTCATCACAAAAATCAATACAATTTTCTGGAGCGCTGGTCACATCTGCCTTGTTGAAGGGCCCATTCGGGTCGACGGCCTCTGTGGTCAGAACCATAGTCGTTGTCGGCGGCTTCTTCACTTTACATCCTGTAAAATACTTTCTCATACAAAGGAGGACTAAAGATTTCATTAGTGCCCCCCAAATTACTACCCCGATTATCACAGCCAGTGCGGTCAATAACCACTTCACTATGGTGCCCGTCCATCCCCGGAACCAGTCAGTGAGCCAGCTAAATTTATAAGAGTTCTCGCGCGCGATCCGATCGATCGTCAGGGCGTGGCTAGTTTCCCTTAGTCTCACTATTGCGGCTGACACTCCTTCAGATGGATCAGGTATGTAAGTGCAACATTTTCCCTCTATTATTCCGCATACCCCTCCTTTCTCTGCCAGGAGCATGTCCAAAGCCACCCGATTCTGCATCACCATTGTACGCATGTGAATTACCGTGTCCAATAGTATGTCATGAGCCGTAGCGGTGTCGTTTGCCACCTTTTCTAGGGCCAAAGCCAATTTGTCTATCCGGAAGCTGTTCATGGCTGTGCCCGCACCTGGGAAGAAGAAACCTAACACCTTTTCCCATAGGCTCCCGTGTAGTTTAGTGGTTCCATCTTCGTTCATGACTGACCTCTTATGTCGCCTGTCCAAGGACTTTGGGTCTAGCTCATCCAGTATCTCAACGTCAGGAAGGACTGAACCCAGATAACATGTGCCCCCCCAATTATTTGGTAAATAGGGGTAAGCCTTGTCGCCGCATATAAACATTGTCCCATGGGGTGGGACCAGGTGGGTGGATAAGCACTGGAGTCCCTTTACCACCCCATTAATTCTACTAACCCCCCTAGAGAATGTTATAGCCGTTATGTTGTGGTTGTGTTAATCTTGCAGTACTATTCGTAATGTAATCCCCGAGCTCCCTTGTCCCAGCTTCCCGGGGAGAGTGTAGGCGCATTCTGGTCATGCCTTTCTCTAGGCGTGTGCGTGTTTGTAGCTTAAAATCAGGGGTTCCCCATTTGTATCCTGGTTGGGCCAAGGTCTTGATGCTAGCTTGCCCGTCTTCCCGGAACTCTCGTTGCTTTCGTAGTACAATGCCAACCCGTCCAGGCCCTGCCGACAGTGCTAGCCATCTTACGGCTACCCAATTTGTGTACAGGGTTTTCTGTTCGAAACATGGTAGTGATACTCTTTGTCCCCATGTTACGGTGAGGTGTCGGGTTCCGTTTTCGCATCTATTGGGATCGGAGCTTCCCCTAGCTGCTGTCGCTATCAATAGTATCGTACCTATGATTGGGCCCATCCTTACTGTGGTTGCTGTGGTGTAGTGTCTGGTGCTTGTATGGCCAACTTACAGTGCGTGGCGTGGATCCACGAGGTCTTGCCCTCGCAAAGGACTGCCGTTGGTGTAGTCAGCAACACCTGGACTGGTCCCTTCCACCTTTTCCAGGGCGTTCTTGCGGGTGAAGTGCTCCACGAACACCTGGTCTTTTTCCTCTGGTGGAACACCTGGTCACTAATTTCCTAATCCACTTTTTCCAAGTGGATCCAATTTTATCCAATATTCGATTTTAAATTCAATCCAATTTTCTCTAATCCTTCTCTCAGCATCCCATTTGCCTGTTTCCTACATCAATAATAAAAATAAAAATAAAAATTAAACGAAAATTATTTCAGCTAGAGTTTCAACTAGAATTACCACAAACTAAACGAAAATTATTTCAACTAGAGTTTCAACTAGAATTACCACAAACAAACCACCATTAACCTCCATTAACACAAACAAACCACCATTAACCTCCATGAACCTCCCCCTATTATTTATTTATTTTCGCGAATAAACAAATAATAGAAATAACCTGGTCTAATTCCAATTCCAATTCTGGTCAGTTCTGGTGTCTGGTCACACACAATGTTTTTCTCACCCACTGTGATTCGCTCAAAATAGATTCTCACTGTTGTTATGTCTGAAATTCGTCTCATGGAAACCCATTCAAGAGTCCGGTGTAACAGACAGACAAACACATAGACACGCTGAAGACCCCAGGGTACCCATCAAACTAGCTTGTCCGCAGATTCACAAAACAAAACTTGTAACTTACTCAATTTTTCTTTTCAATTGTCATTCCAATTGTCATTCCCTGTGCAAATTAGAGCACTCCGGACTATGTCAACAACTGAACTTCCAAGACAACAACATAACACACACCACGCACCTGTCATTCACAGTAGACAACTGCATCTCCTCCCTTTCATTCATCCAAAGCAAAATTGATGACATCTACAACGGCTCAATCACCACAACTCACTCTATCCTGACAAACTGCATCACTGAAATAAAATCCTGGCTTCAGATCAACAACGCCCAACAACGATCTCAACCACCCATAACTCTGCCCTCAACATTGATGGTTTCCCAGTATCCACCTTCCCTCACATCCGGAATCTTGGCATCCTCATTGACCAAACCCTCTCCTTTGACAAATACACTAAACAGATCATAAAGACAGCCTTCTTTCACCTTAAAAACATCGCCCGTCTCCGTCCATCCCTCTCCTCCATGGCTGCAGAAACCCTCATCCACACTTTCATCACCTCCGAATCCATCTCCACCGCCTCTTACACTTAAACAGATCACAATTACTCACTCATACACTGTTGCATCATCGAAGCTGACTACTCCCTTCTGAGACCTGCACTTTCCGATGTTTAATCCACTAATCTGCCACGTCCTCTACTACAGGTAACTCTTCCTCAGCGAGCTTACACTGCCATATTTCCATTACCTATAGCTTATTTATGCTATATTTCACACCTTATGTATCTAGATTTACTTCCAACTTTGATCTCGTTTGGTCCAGTCAAAAGTAGACTTTTATCAACGCATTCACCATGCCGGATGACATCATGAAATCCCCGTAGGTTGTTCTTCAATCCCAACCATCATGTGATTGCCGACGTCTCCATTTATTTCGTTCCTCATGGGTTTGGTGTTTTATGGCCTTTACCTCCTCCCCAATCACACTGCACATCATCCCCCGTCCTTGATGGATATATCTGCTAGTAGTCAGCATTTACAATTCTACATCCAGATGAGCACAGCATCCCATTTTTGCATCCAAAAACATCCCCAAAACCCCTGAAACAAACCCCTGGACTCCTTGCAGGCTGGACCAAAACCCATGGACGAAGTTGTATCCCAGTACTGACTCTGCTGTCTTCTTGCAAATCACTTCAACTCCATGAATTTTACATGTTTCATGAACAGAACAAAACACTCTGTAATCGTCAGATTGAAACTGCCCCAAACCAGTCCATATAAACTCCATTGTTGTCCTGTCCATCTCTCTTTGTTACATCTACCTTTCCCCGATTCATCGACCTTACATCCCATGCCCAAATTTTGTGACCATTTGAGAAGCCCAGAGTTCGATTTTCAGTTCTGGCAACCTCAGCGACTGAATTTCCTTGTGGGTTTGATCCATTCCCATGAGTACCTGGGCCCAACTCGGCCCAAGGTACACAGTACTTGCCTCCATGGAACAATGACGCCTGAGCACTCAATTAGCCCTCCATCGTACCACTGACTTACAATCAGACCGACAGACAGACAAATAACAGAGGCGTGTCACCAGCCTCAGCACAGGACATCACCTCTCCAGACAGGCACAATATAATCCACAGTGTCGAAGTGCCAACTTCTATCTAGAGCCTCGCAAAGCCAAAATCGGGCATGTTCACTGCATTTCACGCAATTGCAACTTCCAACCACACGGGGTGTTCCACCCTGCTCCATGCTTCATGCATGCTCCAAGCTCCACCAAGCTCCATGCTCCATCCATGCATGCTCCACCAAGCTCCATGCATGCATGCTCCACCATGCAACCCGATCTGTACTCGGTGCGCCCCCCATAATCAGCAAGTTATAATAACCACAATACACCTAGGCACCCACCTCTTGATACCACAACTTAATCCATGTTACTTGCATCTCTTTGCATCTTCCCAATTGTCCTGCATTTAACATGACTATCCCCAGAGCTCGATCAAACACGTCACTGTACTCGACTCGGTTAAATTAAATTCAAGCATACTGTACCTGACGCTTCCGGTCGGCACCGGAAATCTGTTTATTTCTTGAGTCCCCTGAATCACCTTTTGAGACGTCAACGACAATCACAACAACAAAAACAGAACTCGATATTCTCTGTTCACTAATTACGTACATGATTTCAGTTTTAATCAACAGTATATGTCCCGATATTCTCTCCAGATTTAAGTTCTATATCCTGCCGTTAAAGCAACACCCAGTAGACTGACTCCGCCTGTCGTTCTTCCAAGGTTAGTGAATTACCTCTGACCTCTTACCCTTACATATCTCGAACAAAGGTCAAATAAATTTTAAAAGGTCAAACTTCAAATTGGGGTAACCAGCGCTTTCATCCCACAATGGCATCCCACAATCCCACATCCAACAATTTCATCCCATAACACATCCCACAATCCAGAAAATTGTATAATACAAGTCCGGCGACATTCCGCCCCTTGCAAGAACTCCACATCCGGACAGACAAATGACCATTATTGAGGCTCCACATCGCAAAATGCCAACTTCTACGAATCAAACAACCGTCACAATCCGCCCAGGAACTTCCGTGGGAGGCGTGCTTTACAATGCAGCACCCTTACTACCTGGTGCACACCTTTCGCACATCTCTCCTCGTTCGCACACTTCATCAACACACCTCCTCGCGCCCACACAACTGCAGCCCCCAGTGCCCACCCAGAGTGCCCAATCTGCGACCCACAATCTTCTCGGGGCACACACCTCCTCCTTGAAATCCATGCCTCATCCTGAAATATAATCCTGAAATATCCTGAATATCCTGGAAAAAATATATATATCCTGAAATATAACTCCACAGACAGACAAACACAACCACAACCTCCGCCAACCGCCGCCAACAAACGACAAGTCACCAATACACAATATAATCGTTAATCGCATAATTCCTGCCATTAAATTCAAGAAACCCTTTGCCAGCCATTCACGGACCTCCCACCGTGCGGGGCACATCCCTTTTGAGTAGGCAGGTTATCACCTGCACTCTGAGCAAATCCCATGCTCCGAACCCAATTCAACAAACTCAAAACCCCTGCTCTTATTTCCCATCCAACAACAACTACAACAACAACTGCCCAAAACCGAGAGCCCCCCATACAGCGCACACGTGACTCGCGGCTCGCTCGGCTCCTGCCCGAACGCACAATAACTATACCCAAACTTCCACGGAGCCGCACGGCGGAAACCACAGGTTCGTACCACACTTTAATTAAACGAACATCGCCAGGATCCTCGGATAGACGCTAAAATTCACAATACACACGACAAAAATCCGATTTAAATTCAGAGATCGCCGATCGACCTGGCACAACCAACTCAACGCGGCGACGCCACGCCGCCCCCCGTCCCGGCGCGCACCCTCGTGCCTCCACACGAATCCCAACAATCCCGCCTCGCGGTTTCCTGCGAGGGCCGTTGCCGCGGCAACCAGACTGCACGCCGCTCTATTCGCGTTCACGGCGGGGTTTACCTCACGTTGGGACATGAGTCTTTTCAAATGAGTTTGGCACCTGTCAAACAGTCAGCTGTCAAAACATTCAGCTGTCAAAACATTCAGCTGTCAAAACAGTCAGCTGTCACCAGAGGAAGGGATTTTTGGGACGGGGTGGGTTGAGGTGGAAAGGGAAGGCAGGGCGGGGGGGGGGGGTGTTGCCTGGAGCCCTGGGACAGAGCTCAGGTCTTGGGGGGGTGGTTTGCACGGCCCAATTCTGCGGCTGTGGAGGGGGCCCCTGCATGTTCCAGTTTTGGGGAGGGGGCCCTTGTGGGTTCCTGGACAAGCATTTACAACATGTCGTCCTTCACATCGGCCTTCTTATCGTCGCCCATGTTACATTGCTCGGCCGCTTCAACTACTTGGTCGGTTGGCATCAGTGCGGCTGGCATCAGTGCGGTGTATACCCCGGTCAACAATAGGTCGACAAGGGCATTCCAATCGACGAGGGTCTGGGCCACGGTTTGGGCCGGGGTTGGTGCTACATTTGGCCAGCGTGCGTGTATTTTGGCCTGGTCCCACACCCGCGCGGGCAATACAGCCTTCCCCATGTGGCAGACGTCCCGCCAATCTGCGCCTGTATCGTGTATCCACAAACGCATAAATTCCGGTATCTGACCGGGCTCGTCGGCCAGCAAGGCTCTCACCCGCTCCTGCATAGACGCCAAATCTGATTCTCTCCAGGGTATCCTGATGTTAATGGGTGCCCCCCTGTTCAGTCCTATGGTTTTTAAGGGACACATCCCGATTGTAGGCTGTGGGTTCTCCGATTCCGTGAACCCTTCCTCTGAGGGGTACAGTTCTCCTAGCCCTACTGGGGCCGCGAACCCTCTGTCCGCCCCCCTAACTTATTGTCCTCTAAATGGATTGCCCGGGCTAAGGTGAACCTGAGGGGCGGCTGGTCTAGTTTTCTGGGGGTCTAACCCCTGGGGAAAACAGGGGCGGGGGTGGGAGAGGTGGCGCCTGTGGCCCGGGGACAGGGCTCAGGGCTTGGGGGGGTAGAGGCATGGTGGCTACCTCCCCTGTCGCGGGGTCTTGGTCCGGATTTTGGACGAGCGGCATCAACCGCTGATTTACTTGCTTAACTGCTTACTTAATTGTCCTCTGTCCTTGTAGCTTCAATAACTACAGCTGTAATGCTTAAATTTTCAATATTTCAAAAACCACTTCTGTCCTTCCTACCTGTGGTTACCTGGCCCCTTGCTGTGAGCCTATTTATTTTCTCTTGTTCACCTGGTCCTGGTTTGTTTCTATCTGGATTTCTGTTGCTTGCTTCCTCTGTCCCTACAGCTTCAGCAACTTTCCTGCCCTCTTGCCTAAAGCTTAGTCTCGAGCTTCCTGGCTTGACCTCGTAGTTGTCACTACCTTCTTGTCAAGCCTACCTGGTACCTGCGCATTTCCCTTTTCCTGGCCATGTTCCTTTGGCCCTCTAAGTTAGCCACAGCCCTTCTTTCCCTGGCATGCAATGGCATACCCCATCTTGTCTCTGGGCTGTTCCTTCCTGGAAAGTTCTCGGTCACCGGTGCAGCTTTATGGCTGTCCGACCTCACATTTCCCCCTCCTCCTTGCTAACTGTAACGTTATCCTTACTGAACGTTATCCTTACTGATATCCTGCGCAAATTCTACCCTTAGCGTTACCCGTTACCCTCTTAACGTTATCCTGGTGAATTTAACAAAGGCTCGTCATTCTAAGGCTTGAAAATTAGCCTTTACTTACAATTTCTGTTCGGAGTGCAGGCAGTGCAGGTGGCAAGGGAGACGGACTGTGCCCGTTCGAGGGAGGGGGGTACGAATTTGGAAAAATTGCCCTCTGATAAAAAAACAATTCTCACCTTAAAACAAATCAGCGTGCCGGCGCCGGCCTCAGGCAGCCCCCCTCCGGTCGTTCAGGATTCACCTCGCCTGTCCCTGCTCTGTTGCATCCGAGTCACGGCACCAAAATTTTGGGGAACACCTCCACCGATCGTAACAGAAGTTCACCAACAGTTTGAGATTGAGAATGACGAAACTTTATTAAAATACCAATTATACAGATCTGGAGGAGACTGAGACGTCTACAGCATGAACCAGCTTCATGCCACGTCTAGCCTTCCTGAAAATACATTGATTCACAGTCCACTTATATAGGGACACGCTTTATCAGAAAATCTCCGAGAGAACAAAGGAACTGGCGAGAGTTCCTCCCACCGTTATCCCTAGTGGGCCGAGCCCCCACCGTCATCCGTCCTTTCATCTTGGGGGAGTGGAGCACGCACCGTTAGGATCCGGACCAGATGTGGTTTCAAGGCTCCGAGGTGACAGAAAATATAACTCACTGAAAGGGGAATTGCATTCTTGGTTCCGATAAGACCATAAAGTAAATGAGGTCGTTCTGATGAGTTCCAGGTGTTAAAAGCACCTTCAGTTCACATTTCTCATTTAAACATAAATTCAAAGCATATTTATTGTAACTCAAGCGTCGCTGTGATTATACGAAATATAGTTAATGTTTTGGCCGTTTATCAAAGGCTTTATGTCTACTATTCAAGCATCCTACGTAAAGTTACACATTCCGCGCGCATATTATCCATTCTCCTGCCCGTGGTTTGAGGCGCCGTCTGGGAGAAGAGAGAAGGTTTATGACTTTAGGCTTATCTAGCCGTCAAGGGGCACACGTATACAATGAGGCCATTCGCTCAGCACGGATGAAGCGAGCATTTTCTCATTTTAAACTAAAGCGAAGCGGCAACCTTTTATTAACTTTATGAAATAGCATTTTTAAACAGCATTTATAACATAACATATTAGTCGGACGACATCCATAACAGGGCATTTAAGCAGTAACAGATCTGCGACCTGACGTATATATATATATATATATATACACAGACTTGGCATTTAATATGGAAATTTTTTTTCTTGACTTGGGGTTACTTTCTGAACTCAGTATATCAATCTGGTGAGTTTATTTTACCCTTCGGTGATGTCTTAGTTGAAAGAACCATGTCACTGGTTGTCTTTCGCAGCAAGAAGTCAATAACAGGATTATATCACAGGTGGCGTGACAAAATGTAAGGACAGGTACATTTGACGATTGGCTTCACAATCGGGTATATAAGGGTTGTTGCGTTCTGTATTAGTGGAAAACAACTGGTGGACGTCTACAAAAATTATTGCCACTTCCTCTAGAGATGGTCCGTCAACTTGACAATGCTGTTTGTCATGGAGTGGTGGCTGTAGGAAATTCTGGCATGAAACAGCGTGCTATTGCTCAGCAGTATGGCATCACTCAAGGTCAGGTGTCAAAGATCCTGAAACGAAATGCTCATAGGGGTGTCCCTCGTCCAATACCGAGGCCAGGACGTCCACGCAGAACCACAAGGAGAGATGATTGCCAGCTGCACCGGTTAGTCTGCAATGGCCATACCAAGTCAGCTAATCGGCTTAGGGCTGAGTGGCAGCAACTGACAAATATGCCTGTATCCAGAAGGCTAGTCAACCAACGACTGGTTCAAGCAGGCTATCGTGCCAGGCATCCCCTGAGAAAGCCACGCCTGACCAGACAACACAGCCAGCGCCGATTGCAGTGGGCCAGAGAGCACTGACAATGACAGCCAGGACACTGGAATCACGTGACCTTCAGTGATGAGTCGAGATTTCTGGTCTATCGTCAAGATGGCCGCGTCCGAGTGCGCAGACAAGTGCATGAAGCCCACAACGAAGATTGTATAGTGCCAAGAGTCCAAGCTGGAGGTGGTGGGGTGACCGTTTGGGCTGTTTTTCATGCAGGGGGCAAAACTGACCTGGTTGTTCTGAATGGAAACCTGAACCAGGTCAAGTACAGTGTCATTCTGGAAGAAACATTGCTTCCATTTGCTCGTGCAGCCTTTCGAGGCAACTTTGTCTTCCAAGATGACAATGCACGGCCTCATCGTGCTCGCATGATCCAACACTTTCTTGCTGACCGTGGTGTAGAGCATATGGAGTGGCCTGCCATGTCCCCGGATATGAATCCGATGGAGAACTTGTGGGCAGAATTAACGCGTCAAATCGACAACTTGGACCAGCAGCCTACCTCTGTGCGTGAATTGCAGCAGACTATTGTCACTGCATGGCAAGCGATTCCTGTCCAAACCTTGGCAAATCTCGTGAACAGCATGCCTCGACGTGTACGTGCTCTGCTGAATGCTCGTGGGGGTTGCACGAAGTACTGAACTGTAATTTTACTGTCCGTAATCCCAGTCATAATTTAGCTTTTGTTTTTTGTTGAAAAAAAATTTGGCTAATGTGCAAAATAAAGAGATACTTCTGGAAAACGTACAGACGTTTAACACAGTACTGTCCGTGAATTGAGTTCGATATCAGTTTACATCACTTTCAAGGATCAATTTATTTGCTTCGAAATGTCAAATGTGGTTTTTGTTTCTTTTAAAGGTCACATTAACAAAATCTAGAATAATTTCAACATAAATCCAATGAACTTTTGGTTCTAAGTCATCTTGAAAAGTAAGTTCACCTCCACAAAAAAAAAATTCCATATTAAATGCCAAGTATATATATATATATATATATATATATATATATATATATATCTATATATATATATATATATATATATATATATATATATATATATATATATATATATACATATATACTGTATATATATATATATATATATATATATATATATATATATATATATATATATATATATATATATATATATATAGATATATATATATATATATAGATATATATATATACACAGTATATATATATATATATATATATATATATATATATATATATATATATATATATATATATATATGGTGAATCAAAATTAGCGCCCGCACCCGATTTCTGGTTTTTTCGGCTGTCAGATTCTTTCTGGGATGTCATGTTGTTCATAATTTTCTTGCAGATTATTATTTTTCTTAATTTATTTCTCTTTGTTTTTACAACTGTAATACAAATGGCAAACAAACAATCAACTGACAGAAATATCTCGAAATTGGGTGCTACTTATGACTCGCCCTGCATATATATATATTGCTACGGTTTTGAGGTTTGCACAGTGAGTTCAATAAAGGTTAAAGGTTTCCCCCCCATAGATAGTCACACAAGCAACATGTAGCCTCATTTGTAGTATAGTTATTTCTTAGTATGTGTGAGAATAGGCCATTTCCTATGTTAGTTCTGCGTTGTGTAAAGCCAGGAAAATAGGCCCTAACGCCACCGATCATCCTACGTCCATAACCTCAATACCGTTTGTTGACGTTGGTTCATTTTGGGCGAATTAACACGAGGGAGGCGGAGGAGGATCGGGGCGGAGTCGAGACGGAAAGTGTGTAACGGAGTGCGTGGGTAGTATGAGTGCTCCTAGGTGTGCAGGTGCGAGTGTGGTGTGCGAAAAAGAATGCACACCAGAGGGCGCGAGAGGAGAGCATGCTGTAACAGAATGCAGGGAGTGTAGGGGAGGCGCTGGAGCGCCGCGTTGTACGAGAGTAGAGTGGGTCGCGAGTGTTGAGAACGCGGCCCGAGCATTGACGCAGACCGGGGTAGCGTTTAGCGCGACGTATAGCCGACGCGAGCCTTCGGTGCGTGGTGTGCGTTGTGTGCTGCGGGGATCGTTGCCGTGGCGGTCTCACAAGGAGCGCCGTGCACGGTTCGCGCCGGGCCCCGCCCTGTATGGTTGGTGCCGCGCCGTGGCGAAAGAGGCAAACGGCACGGGTCGAGGGGGGGTAGGAGAGGTCGGAGCCGCTCCCCCTGGTGGCTGCGGTGCTCCGACCGTGGGCGATTGGGCCATTGTGCATGGGACCGCAAGGCACTGCGCAGAGATGGCGCCTTGAACCTTGGCCCAAGCATACCTCCTCCCCTGAATCAAAAATGCCAGACGGACCCAACCTACAGGCGACTAACCACCCGCATGCATCGCTCGGCTTTGCGAAGCCGACCTGTGAAAATGTATTGCCGCACGGAGAGGCTCATAGTACAGTGGACGATTAGCCATAGTGTTGGCGAATGGTACCCGGCGTGGGAGAGTGGTGGTTTCGCCATTCCTCCTCTTTGGGCTCATGAGCATTAGTTTAGGGGGATGGCTGTGACAGGCACATGGAGGTGCCAGCAACGTTTACCTCCATGGGGCACTGAAGCTCGCTGAGGGCGGGCTAGGTTAATTGCTAGGGATTTAGAAATGACAGTAGATGACAACATTTAAGTAGAGACATTTGTACAGGTAGAGGGGACGTAGCTAGATTAGATGGATGTTAATGATGAGGGAAGTGCTTAGTGTAAGGGAAGACAGGGAAGCACGAGTTTTAGGGGAAGTAGTCAGCTAGATGATGCTGTGTGTGTGAGGATGGTATTGAGCAAATGAGGAATTGGTTGAGAAAGGTGTGTGAGGATGGTATTGAGCAAATGAGGAATTGGGTGTGATATTTGGTGTGTGAAAAAATTTGGTGTGGAATGCTTGGTGTGGAATAAATGGTGTGGAATGCATGATGCGAAGGAGTGAATGGGGGGAGATGGACCCCTTCATGAATACCCGGGGTGGGTAGTTTAAAGCCAGGTAGAGGGCTTCGGAAAATTGTTTGATATTGACACCTGTGGTGCGGGAAGTACCTACGTCCATAACCTCAATACAGTTTGTTAACGTTGGTTCATTTTGGGCGAGTTAACACGAGGGAGGTGGAGGAGGATCGGGGCGGAGTCGAGGCAGAGCGGCAGGAGCGATGACGGTAAGCATGAGCCGCCAATCAGAGCTCAGAGGTGGTGGCGTCAGAGGGCGTGGTGAGAAGAGTCTGGTGAGTTCCAGAAGGTTCGCGGGGCGTGCCTATAAAACCCGATGCGCAAAGCCCTCGAGAAGGACTAGCGCTGGAGAACCCGAAGGACTTGCAGAGGAGGACTTGCACCAGTTAAACCAGGACTCGTTGTTGAACTTACAACCAGAACGCGCGGTGCTTGATGAGCTTGATGCGCCTTGCCGCACTTGCATGAGAACGGCTGAGTAACCGCCCTTTGCCGTAAAAGTCCGCCCTTTGCGGTAAAAGTCCGCCCTTTGCCGTAAAAGTCCCCCCTTGCCGTTCCACCCGATATATCACCTTTGTTCGAGAGACGCGCTACGAGTCCCTGTCTTCACCGATCACCATCTTCGCGGGACGCATGTGGACCATGGAGAGCTGGACGGGGCCGATCCTGGACGACCACATCGGCGCGTTGGTGAACATTGACATCTGCAATTCCCTG
Organism: Myxine glutinosa; assembly: GCF_964187855.1. Taxonomy (NCBI): domain Eukaryota; kingdom Metazoa; phylum Chordata; class Myxini; order Myxiniformes; family Myxinidae; genus Myxine; species Myxine glutinosa. Next base: position 52,436,673 of record NC_136271.1, on the reverse strand, counting down.
TGTGAGTGTGAGTGAGACGGGCCCGTTGTCCAGGGATAAGTTATGACTGTATAAGGATTTCTCTGTCTCTTCGTCCTAGAACTGTAAATACGTGTGGGAATCATTAAACCCATCTGTTCTTCCTTTCTTCTTGATTCGATCGTTCCCGTGATTTCTCCATTTGATTAAGCGTGGCACGAATAGAACCGCTTAAATCGGGGTCCATTAATTGAGACTGTGCGGATCACGTGTACGCAAACCGCTCAGCATACTACCATCACACGTGGTTCGTGCGAGTCTTGTTTCCTCGTTTCCGTGGCGGCACGAGTACTTAGGTATGAGCGAGAATTTGGTCCCGAAACCCTATTTTGCGCTCGCCTGGAAAGGACGTAATGTCTCGGTTCTGCCAGGCCAGTAAAGACAAGGGGATTAATCCCCCCTTGATGAGGGGAAGAAGGCCGGCGAGAGAACCGCAACAATATATATATATATATATATATATATATATATATATATATATATATATATATTGTTACTGATCGCGGTTTAGATGGTATGATGGGCCGAGCGGATGGTCCAACCGTGACCGTTACAGGATCCCCGATTAGAACCCGATTTCACCCAAACGTTGGCCGGATCGCACCGCGGCTGCTCAATGAGGGAAAAGACTAAAACGACGAATGCAAAGAAGAAAAGGAATAAAACGAGAAGACGGACAGAAGAGTAATTGGATTTATTGTACACACACAAGCAAAAAGGAGCAATCAAGTTTATTTACAACACATAAGACGCAGGTGACACAGTGCAAATACTAGCTTACCTACAGACTTAATTAAATACCCAGGACAGAACAAACAGAACAAACTCACGTACACAAGAAGGATGGAATGGCAGGAGGTGGATGGCTGGAGGGAGAGGGAGGTCCAAGGGGGTCCTGCAGCACAACTTGCGCGTTTAGCCGCCGCCGTTCCTTCACGGCCTTGCTCAAACCGCCGTTCAGGCCCCCAAGCTGCTGTTGTGGCTGCTGTGGACGTCGCGTGCTTTGCCAGGCCTTGTCCGACTCTTCTGGTCCAACCCCTCAACTCTGTCTTGGTCCACTCACTTTTTACCACCGACTCCTCACCGCAACCAACGCCACCAACTGACCACCACCACCGACTCCTCACCGCAACCAACTGACCACCGACTCCACTGACTGACTCCTCACGACTCTCTCTTGGCGACCAACTCACTCGCGTGCGCGCCTTTATAGCGCCTCTGGCGATTAAGCCGCCGGCCTTTTGGACACGCCCATCGGGGTGCTCACCTCGGCCCTGGTTGGTCGCGCAACCCTCTGGCTCCGCCCTTGATGACGACGGGCGGGCACGCCTTTCTTCTCCGATTCGAGCACATGTTCAATGGTGGTTTTGGAGGGGAGGTAATTGAGAATCGAGGCTCGGCAATGACGAAAGGGGATGTAGATTTTGGGGATGGGAATGAAAGGGGATCTATTCTCTTTCACTGGTGCAATGGAGTACTTCAATTAATGGGAGACACAGCCTTACTCTAAAACACAGAATAAGAGATAACTATCAAACAGGGGTATTCTATTATTTGGCTGATGTGTATGCTTGTGGACTAATTATGGGATGCCCTTTCACCTTTACACAGCTCCGGAGGTAGGGGGGCGCAGAATAAACAATAATAATAATAATACAGCACACAATCAAAAAAATACAGTCCTCATCTCCGCAACACTGCACCCGCCTCCTCTTAGGCACGTCCCGGGCCTACAACTTTTATTTAGTGTGACACGTAGGTGTAGTTCCCTCTACTTTTAACCTGACCCTGAGTGCAACAGTTTTAAAACATAAATAAATGTGTCCCGCTGCTCCATTGCACCCTGCCTAACAGACTTACGCCCACAGTTAACCGAATTGCGGAATGGTCTTCAAACTATACACTGACGGTGGGGAGCATTATTTACACTTGACGCTATTTTTATTTACAAAACTAACCCAGGACCTGTGATTGTTCTTTCTGGGGGGGAGACAGTCTGCTCTGCATCGACGCACCATTAAAGCACCCAAAAACGCACCAATACAAGCACCCAAGCACCAATCGGTGCAGTCACCATTGTTTAAGAGTGTTCAACAAAAATAAATTCAACAACCCCTAACCCTGCAGGTGATCTCTTGCTCTTCGGCTCCCTCTGCTGGTCATTATTATTTGTTCTTCCAGATGTTGTCATTCTTTTGCTTTGCTTACTGGCGGCCTATTTGTATTAAAACTTGCACCCAATGTGTCCATTTTTATTTATTTTATTTATGGCCCACAGGGCCGACTAGTGTGGTTCACCTGTGGGGCATCGGTGCCCTGTGGCCAAGGTCCGCCAGCAAGATTTCGGGCCCTCATGGCCGGTTCCAGCAGAGGGGCCATGCCCCAACCCATGGGGTCCATAAGTGGTGCTCGGCCACAGACATGTGGTCCATAATGTGGTGCATCGATGCAGACAGCTGGTTCTGGGAATTTCGGGCACACAATGGCCGACCCACGCACGCTCCCCTCGGCGCCCAATGGCGCACAGGTCATGTGGGAGACAAAAGGGGAAAGACAAATGAGCGAGGGGTAAGGTCACAAGGGTACACATCAATAAGGCAATGCAAGGCGAAATGCGTACGGAGGGCGAAGTGAGAAAGCTCGTCCCTACCGTATGTCACCCCCCTGTCACCTACACTACCCTTGCCCTTACCCCATATTTACAAAAATCTACCCATTTACAAATTCGTCACTACTGTCACGTCTTCCCCATATTTCTCCTATACCAAATTCGTCTCCACAATCCCTCTACTTCAAAATTTGCCATCACCAAACTCATCATCAATCCTCATAAGGAGGAAGAGATGGACCATCAAAGCACAATGTCACACCCACGTCATGATGCGTCTCACAATCCAAACATCTGCACAGTAAAATAACAAAACATGGCATGGTGTGGAGTACCTGTCACCTCAGGTGAGTGGATGCAGATGGTGCGAGGAGATCCTTCTTCCTAACTATCCTCTAAATGACTTTAACACACTTTACACTACCCGGGGTCTCTCCCTGCCAATCCATTGGCCAACTTACACTATGGGTTCTAAAAACCAATTCCCATTGACCAAACTGTGGTGCTTCTCAATTTGGGGTCTCACTCCCCCGATTCATCTCCCGATGCCCTCGCACAATTTCTGGGCTGCGACGTGTAGCTCTCCCAGCAGGTCTACCCACCTGCACACCTCCACCACTGCAGTTGCCACCCGAGCTTACCTAGCTCCTCACCCTAACCTAACTAACTGGGGACAGCCGCTCCTGGCTCTGTCACCCCACTCGGTGCCCTCTGGCACTGGGCTACCCGGGTCCGTCCTCCGGATCCTCGGGCCCCATCCACAACAACTACTACCGGCTCCCAGAGCCCACCTGCGGCCTCACCTGGCCGACATCCTCACAGTGGTGGAGTGCCCAAACCAACTACACACACTAACAGGCTACACGCCCAGCCATTTCCACAACACTAATGCACCCATCCAAAGACAATTCTTTCACCCGCACCACAGATGCCAATATCCAACCACAATTTACCTGTACCCTCTACCTAACACTTACACTACCCGCCCCGGGTATCCGTGATGGGGGTCCACTCTTCCCCCATTCACACCTTCGCACCATCCACTCCACTCCATAATTTCCACCATACTCACTCCACGACCATCCATTCCAATACCCAGATATTCCACACTACCATTTATTCCACACAGCCACATACACCTGTTGTTGCACACCTGTGCAATCACCTGGTGCCACCTGCACCCTCCTCCTCTTCCTGGACCATTTGGTCAACACAACACGCAATCACCTTCACTCCCTCATACACTGCTCCATTCACCTGTTCAGTTGCACACCTGTGCAATCACACCTGTTCAATCCTCAAACACACGGCATCATCTCATCTAACTACTCCCCTCTGAAACTTGCGCTTCCCAGTCGTCCCTTTTAACTATTGCGCTCCCTCGTCATTATAATCCACACTAATCTACCTGCGTCCCCACTACAGGTATCCTTGTCACTAACTAAACCTTAACGTTACCTAATGTCAATCTCTTCTAGATCCCTATCATTATCCAAGCCCTCCCTGGCTCGGTTGTCATAGCCACCCCATAAACTATTGCGCATTTGCCCCCACCCTGTGAGGGATGGTGGATTTGCCATCCCACCACATCGGGGAGGTCCTACTATCAATTTGGCCCACCAAATTTCAGCCAATCAAAAATTTTGCCAATCATCTGCCAATCACCGTACCAATCATCAAATTTCGCCTTTTTCTAATTTTGAGTCCAAAACACTATCCTCATCACCCGTCTACTTCTTACATCCTCTCGGTGCGCCAATTCACGTCTACAGCCCGGCTTCGTACAGCCGAGCAATGAACGCGGGTCGTTTTGTGCCAGCGGCTGGATGCGTCCCGCATTCGGGGCAGGGACGGGGGCTTACCCGTGCCGAGATCCCACGCACCACCTCGGCGTGGAGCCATCCAATGTCCCGATCTCGACCTGCCGGCACGTCTCAATAGAAAGTGGTCGCCATGACGACCCTTCCTATCGGGCTGCCCGCTCCGCCTAGTGGAGCCCGGACACGGCCGTTCCAAGCGAGGCACAGCGTGGATCGCGTACGGCGGTTCTTTCGAAACCGCCGTGGTTCAGATCCCCGCTGGTCCTCGCGGCACACGAAGCTGCCCGACGCGCACCGAGGGCCCGATTCGGCTATAAGTCGTTCTAACCTCTAACCCGGTTACCGTCGATGCCTCACCTGGATGCTTACATGCATACGCTACCCCTTTCTTGCTCATACCTCCAGCTGTTCCCATGCTCCTCGTACCTTTCCTTACACACCTCGGTACACTCATTCCGCTCACCGACTTGGTCACACACCTGACCACCGAGCACCTTGGCACACATTCGTCGCTCGCACACCTCACCAACACACCTCTTCTCTTCGCGCCCCCTCCTCGGTCACCTCCTCTGTGACAATCACAGGTGTGCCCTCACTCGCACACCCAACCACGTGCCTCACTACCAACTCAAGTGTGCATTCCCACACACGCTCTACCATTCCAGGTGTGCATCCTTCCATTCCAGGTGTACATCCTCGCTCACCTGTCACAACCAACTCACGCTCCGTGTCACTCTCACTACTCTCACCTCCATTCTTGACAGCGCACTCACCCTTACTCTCGACAGCACACTCTTTCCTCATGCACCCGTCCATTACACACCTTTCTTGCGCACACTCTTTCGTTACATCCTCTGTAACTCTCACCACAGGCGTGCATTCTCCCTCACTCTCGACAGCGCACTCTTTCCCCATGCACCTGTCCGTTACACACCTTTCTCGCGCATCCTCTGGTGCACACTCTTTCGTTACTTCCTCTGTAACACTCACCACACCGCGCTTCCATGTACCCCCTCGCACACGCGCTTCGACCAACTCACTCTTGACGGCACACTCACTCCTCGGCGTGCACTTTTTCCTCACACACCCCATGGTTGGACATTCTCGCACACCTCTTTTTTCGCACACCAGACCTGTCGCACACTTCACCAACGGCCTCTCACGAACACCCGGATCCAAACCAATCCCCAAGCCGACTGAAGCTTTCCTCACATCATGTACATTCCCGATTATATCGCCACTCACCTTGGCACCTCGTCTCCGCACCTCCTTTGCCACCTGCAAACTCTTTATTTGGTTAGTGAGCAGCACATTATGAGTTGAGCACCGACCTTGTACCAATTCCATTACCTCCTCCTGGATTTCTCTCTTAGTTTCTGTCCGTCTCTTCTTAATTTCACTCACCTCTTCTTCCACTTCCTCTAATTTTTGTTTAACCTCTTTTATTTCTCGGTGCGTCTCCTCAAGTTCGTCCTCTAAGGCTACCGTGACCGTCTCTATGTGCATCCTCACCTCTCGGTCCTTTGTCTCCATTATCTCTGTCACCTCGTCCACCCTCATTGTCAGTTCCTCACGCACCATCTGACATTGCCTCTGTGTCGCTATCAAGTCATTTTTAATTTCTTTTTGTGTCGCCTTTAACCCTCCAAGTACTGCAGTGTTCCTTTGAACCTGCTCCACTAACTTTGTTTGTCCCTCTGTCAGCTGTTCCACCTCCTCCGTCAGGTCCTCTATTCCCCCTTGTAACCTAGCCGTATTATTCCTCACCTCTTTCTCCATACGCTTCTCACCTCGCTTTACCTCCTCGTGTAGCCCCAAGACCTCCTCACTCACACCTCGTCGTATCTCCTCTTTCATCTCCTCCCTTTCTTTTGTAGATGCCGCCCTCATCTGTCCCAATTCATCCCTCTGAGCATCCAATTTGGTTTCTACCCCGATTTTTACCTCCTCTATCTGCTCTCCCATTTGTTTAATTTCTCGGGTGGATTGCTCCCCTATCTCCCGCAATTTGTCCTCCACCCTATTTTCTAACCCCATTAACCCATTTTTCACCCCCTCTAACTGATTCTCCTGGGCAGCCATTCTATTTTCCACCCCCGTTAACCCATGTTTTACCTCTTTTATCCCATTGTCTAACGCCTCACCGGTACCCCTCGCTTCGTCCCTCATTACCCCCATTTGGCCCTCCAATCGCTCACCCAATCTGGCTTCCAATTGCTCACTATTCTTGTCCATAAGGGCCTTCATTTGGATCATAAAGAGATTCCAATCCACCACTGGCGCTGCTACGGTCGCGGGTGCGGCAAAATTTGGTGCCGCTACACCCACATGCGCGAGGACGCCATTTTGCGCACCTGATACTCCCTCAACCGCCTCCTCATTGCTCCCCTCCATTTGATCCTGGGTTACTCCTAACCCCTCTATCTCTCCCACCGGCATCCCGTCGCCTTGACCAGCCATGGCGCGATTTCAAAATTCGGGTTTTGTAACACAAAACAAATTTCGGCCGCTCCAAATTTTGACCAAATTTTTTTTTTTTTTTTTTTTTGATGTTTTAAAAATTTGGTTCGGGCCCCGAATCTCACTCCCAGACACCAATTGTTACTGATCGCGGTTTAGATGGTATGATGGGCCGAGCGGATGGTCCAACCGCGACCGTTACAGGATCCCCGATTAGAACCCGATTTCACCCAAACGTTGGCTGGATCGCACCGCGGCTGCTCAATGAGGGAAAAGACTAAAACGACGAATGCAAAGAAGAAAAGGAATAAAACGAGAAGACGGACAGAAGAGTAATTGGATTTATTGTACACACACAAGCAAAAAGGAGCAATCAAGTTTATTTACAACACATAAGACGCAGCTGACACAGTGCAAATACTAGCTTACCTACAGACTTAATTAAATACCCAGGACAGAACAAACAGAACAAACTCACGTACACAAGAAGGATGGAATGGCAGGAGGTGGATGGCTGGAGGGAGAGGGAGGTCCAAGGGGGTCCTGCAGCACAACTTGCGCGTTTAGCCGCCGCCGTTCCTTCACGGCCTTGCTCAAACCGCCGTTCAGGCCCCCAAGCTGCTGTTGTGGCTGCTGTGGACGTCGCGTGCTTTGCCAGGCCTTGTCCGACTCGTCTGGTCCAACCCCTCAACTCTGTCTTGGTCCACTCACTTTTTACCACCGACTCCTCACCGCAACCAACGCCACCAACTGACCACCACCACCGACTCCTCACCGCAACCAACTGACCACCGACTCCACTGACTGACTCCTCACGACTCTCTCTTGGCGACCAACTCACTCGCGTGCGCGCCTTTATAGCGCCTCTGGCGATTAAGCCGCCGGCCTTTTGGACACGCCCATCGGGGTGCTCACCTCGGCCATGGTTGGTCGCGCGACCCTCTGGCTCCGCCCTTGATGACGACGGGCGGGCACGCCTTTCTTCTCCGATTCGAGCACATGTTCAATGGTGGTTTTGGAGGGGAGGTAATTAAGAATCGAGGCTCGGCAATGACGAAAGGGGATGTAGATTTTGGGGATGGGAATGAAAGGGGATCTATTCTCTTTCACTGGTGCAATGGAGTACTTCAATTAATGGGAGACACAGCCTTACTCTAAAACACAGAATAATAGATAACTATCAAACAGGGGTATTCTATTATTTGGCTGATGTGTATGCTTGTGGACTAATTATGGGATGCCCTTTCACCTTTACACAGCTCCCTCCAGGGGGGCGCAGAATAAACAATAATAATAATAATACAGCACACAATCAAAAAAATACAGTCCTCATCTCCGCAACAATATATATACACATATATATATATATATATATATATATATATATATATATATATATATACATGTATATATATATATATATATATATATATATATATATATATATATATATATATATATATATATATCTCTCTATATATAAAGGAGGAGTGTCCGTCTGTCTGGATGTTCGCTTATAACTCAAGAACTACACATCGGAGAAAAGTTGTAGACACAGATTCGGAATCAGCATAAAATTCCGGTGGTTATAGGGTACTTTTTATTTTAATATCAATGGTTTAAAAAACCGCGCCAGCTGCAATTCCATGGTGTAGTTTGTGGCGGCGCTATTGCCCCTTTCCGATCCCATGACGCATTGCGGTTCCGATTCACGATAAGGTCTATGCGCTATCACCGTTGCGCGTACGTACAGTATACTGTACGTACATATTTATATTTTTTTAATGTGCTTTTTATTGTATTTAAATTGTTTTTTTAGCTTCTTTTATTGTTATTACCTTCGCAAAAGCGGAAGGTTATGTTTTGATCGCTGTGTATTTATTTGTATGTCTGTGTGTGTGTGTGTATGTTATTCGCATAACTCAAAAAGTATTCAACCGAATTGCATGAAATTTGGTGGGATGATTGGTTATTATACGGGACACATTTGATTAGATTTTGGGAGCAATCGGGTCAAAGGTCAAGGTCAAGGTCACGAAAAGGTCAAAATCGTATTTTTACCAAGTACAGAACAGTAGCTGCGGCGAAGGTATGCGCTCTACCGAGTGCCCGTTCTAGTTTTATGTACTCTTTTATTTATTTTAAATATTTTTTAAGGAAAACAAATGTTTTCACGTCCGTAGGAGTGACGTAATGTCGCACATAATGACGTTCGCTGCCCGGTCATGAAAGAAATTATGATTCTCTTGACAAAGTGACATGAAGATCAGCCAGTAAACCTTCGCTCTTTCACGAGCCTCGATCTTGTATACAAAAAAAAAAAAAAAAAAAAAAAAAAAAAAACCTCCCAACTGAGTTTCTCAACAGTCGTCAGCCTCAATTCTAAAATCCTTAATTTTCATCCTATTGACTTGAACTTTGAATAGGATTTACATATCGGCTTACTGAATTAAACCACCAACTATTTTTGAGATCGGCGTAGGCCAAAAGGTCAACGTAGGCCAAAGGTCAACCCCCTTTTTTTTTAGTTTCGAAAATCCTCAATTTTCATCCGATTCACTTGAAATTTGAATGGGATTTACATATGAGCAAACTGAATTCAACCAACAACTATTTTTGAGATCACCATCTATCTATAATTCCACTAATCTCTGTGTGTATGTTTGTTTGTATGTTTGTCTGTGACCGCTGTTTCTCGACAACTACCGGTCCGATATACTTGAAACTTGCCAGGTATATTGCTGGGGACCCGAGGATGTGCCTTTTCAAGGTTTGAAATTAATCGCAGAAGTAGTTACCGAGCTATGTCCAAAAAACGATTCAACCAATCAGAGAGCAGCGAGCTATCACGTGTGCCGAACGTGGCGAACAGACTCTGCCTCGGATGGCACATTTGAGAGCGTATTCATTTATTTCCCGTCGGCAAACTATGTTGCCGTTAAACTATGTTTTAAAACTAATTAAAACTAATTTGCGATTCTTTCGCTTTGCGATGCGATTTGCGATTGCGTTAAACTCGCTCGGGCGTTAAACTATGTTTTAAAACTAATTAAAACTAATTTGCGATTCATTCGCTTTCCTGCGCATTTGTGCACGCGATGGCGATTTCTTTACCAAACTCCGCAAGCGCCAAGCCGTTAGCTTTGGACCAAACCATTTCATGTAAATAGAGGGGGGGGATTGTCACCGTACTCGCAAGCCGTTCGCTTTGGACCAAACCATTTCATGTAAATAGAGGGGGGGGATTGTCACCGTACTCGCAAGCCGTTCGCTTTGGACCAAACCATTTCATGTAAATAGAGGGGGGGGATTGTCACCGTACTCGCAAGCCGTTCGCTTTGGACCAAACCATTGCATGTAAATAGAGGGGGGGGATATACTTTTAGATATATATATAGTACGGGCATGCCCTAGTAGGCCAAAAGAGCAACATAGGCCAAAAGTCAACAACAACCACCAACTATTCGGAATCGAATATATATATATATATATATATATATATATATATATATATATATATATATATATATATATATATATATATATATATATATATTCGGAATCAGCATAAAATTCCGGTGGTTATAGGGTACTTTTTATTTTAATATCAATGGTTTAAAAAACCGCGCCAGCTGCAATTCCATGGTGTAGTTTGTGGCGGCGCTGGACAACCCTCCATGGTGTAGACTGGACAACCCTCCATGGTGTAGACTGGACAACCCTCCCATCTACTTTCTCAACAATCCTCTCCAAGAAGTTCTGTCACTCAAGCTTTTGGGTCTCACTATCTGCCATGATCTTTCTTGGGAAAACCACATTTCCAAGCTGGCCTCCAAAGCCAGTCGCCGACTGGGCATCCTCCGTCGTGCGAAGTCCTTCCTCGGCACACCTGAGCTCCTCACCACTTACAAGGCTTTCATCCGCAGCTCAATGGAATACTGTTCTCCCCTATGGGCTGGTGCTCCTGCCTCACACCTGGCTCGGCTTCACGCTGTTGAATCCAAAGCTTTCAAAATCATTGGAATCTCCCGCGATGAAGCTATCTCTGAGGGCCTTTCACTCACTCACCGCAGGCAGGTAGGTGGTCTTTCTGTCTTCTACCGACTCCTCTCCGGCCTTGCTCCCCCAGCTCTCTCTGTGCTCTGTCCCCCAAATATTCCTACAGGTCGCACAAGATCTGCCAGCAACCCTCTGATGGTTAAACTGCCGAAATCTCGGCTCTCTGCTCACCTTCACTCTTTCATTCCTCTTTTCTCCCGCCTGTGGAACAAACTCCCACACTCCCTTCAATCCCTCTCCTCCCTCCAGGTCTTTAAAACAGCTGTTCACCACCATCTCTTATCTTCCCCCATCCATAACCTTGATCTTTTCTACCCCCACTAATTCACCCCAGATCCACCTTGTTTGAAATTCCAACTTATTTCCTGGAAATCCTGGCAGTGTCCATATGTTTATACCTCTCCCACCCCCCCCCCCTTCACATGCCTCCCCCCCTTCACATGCCTCCCCCCCTTCACATGCCTCCCCCCCAAAGCCCTCTCCCTCCCACAGATCTCTCGATGTCTCCATGTCTCTCGGTCCCTGCTCTCAAATGTTGTGTTTGTGTCCTTCCCCCTCTCTCCCCATCTTGTCTACCGCTCCCGATGTTATTTGTTTTATGTGTCTGTTTGTCTTTCTGTGTGATTAATGTTCGCTCTTTCACGAGCCTCGATCTTGTATACAAAAAAAAAAAAAAAAAAAAAATTTCCAAATTTCTAAAATCCTCAACTTTCATCTGATTGACTTGAAATGTGAAGAGGATTTGCATATCAGGTCACTGAAATTGAACCACCAATTCTTTTTGAGGTCAGCATTGGCCAAAAAGTAAACATAGGCCAAAGGTCAACAACTTTAGGTGAAGTTTTTTAAATCCTACATTTTCATCCAATTGACTTGAAATTTGGATAGGATTTGCATATCAGGTCACCTAATTCAACCACCAATTATTTTTGAGGTCTAAAGGTGAAAATATCAATATGGGCCAAATTTCTAAAATCGTCAATTTTCATCTAATTGACTTGAAATTTGAAGTGGATTTGCATATCAGATCACTGAATTAAACCACCAATTATTTTTGAGGTTAACATAGGCCAAAAGGTCAACAACTTATTTCAGGAATATTTCAAGACATATTTCTGGTGCAGGGGCAATCAATGAAGGTTGTAGGCCTGATCTTCACAGAACAAGTGTTTGCCCATGGCCAGCTGTACGTGGGCTGCTCGAGGGTTGGAAAACCAAGCAATCTTTATGTCTTGGCACCAAGTAAGAAAACCAGAAATGTTGTATACCCAGAGGTTGTGAGCAATTGAAAATTGAAAAAACGTCATGTAGGAAATGTACTGTGATATTGCTCTAAAATATACATGTTCTTTTCATCATATATTTGTATTATTATTATTCAACCCGGGCGAAGCCGGGTACCTCAGCTAGTCTCTATATATAAAGGAGGAGTGTCTGTGTGTCTGTCTGGATGTCCGCTTATAACTCAAGAACTACACATCGGAGAAAGGTTTTAGACACAGATTCGGAATCAGCATAAAATTCCGGTGGTTATAGGCTACTTTTTATTTTAATATCAATGGTTTAAAAAACCGCGCCAGCTGCAATTCCATGGTGTAGTTTGTGGCGGCGCTATTGGCCCTTTCCGATCCCATGACGCATTGCGGTTCCGATTCGCGATAAGGTCTATGCGCTATCACCGACACTTTTCCACCTTTTCCATACCTTTTAATCAGATTTACCTTATCGTCCATCGTAACCACATTACGCTTGGAAACACTAGCATTATCCTTCTTCGGACCCATGGCTAACACAGACACAGTAAAGGAATACTGTACGTCGCCTCTGTTTTGAATGAGAATCAGCGGTTGCGCGTACGTACAGTATACTGTACGTACATATTTATATATTTTTAATGTGCTTTTTATTGTATTTTAAATTGTTTTTTAGCTTCTTTTATTGTTAATTTATGTACTATTTTATTTATTTTAAATATATTTTTAAGGAAAGCAAATGTTTTCACGTCCGTAGGAGTGACGTAATGTCGCACATAATGACGTTCGCTGCCCGGTCATGAAAGAAATTATGATTCCCTTGACAAAGTGACATGCAGATCAGGCAGTAAACCTCCCAACTGAGTTTCTCAACAGTCGTCAGCCTCAATTCTAAAATCCTTAATTTTCATCCTATTGACTTGAACTTTGAATAGGATTTACATATCGGCTTACTGAATTAAACCACCAACTATTTTTGAGATCGGCGTCGGCCAAAAGGTCAACGTAGGCCAAAGGTCAACCACTTTTTTTTTTAGTTTCTAAAATCCTCAATTTTCATCCGATTCACTTGAAATTTGAATGGGATTTACATATCAGCAAACTGAATTCAACCAACAACTATTTTTGAGATCACTATAGGCCAAAAGTCAACAACAATTTCAAATTTCTAAAATCCTCAACTTTCATCTGATTGACTTGAAATGTGAAGAGGATTTGCATATCAGGTCACTGAAATTGAACCACCAATTCTTTTTGAGGTCAGCATAGGCCAAAAAGTAAACATAGGCCAAAGGTCAACAACTTAAGGTGAAGTTTTTAAAATCCTACATTTTCATCCAATTGACTTGAAATTTGGATAGGATTTGCATATCGGGTCACCTAATTCAACCACCAATTATTTTTGAGGTCTAAAGGTGAAAATATCAATATGGGCCAAATTTCTAAAATCGTCAATTTTCATCTAATTGACTTGAAATTTGAAGAGGATTTGCACATCAGATCACTGAATTAAACCACCAATTATTTTTGAGGTTAACATAGGCCAAAAGGTCAACAACTTATTTCAGGAATATTTCAAGACATATTTCTGGCGCAGGGGCAATCAATGAAGGTTGTAGGCCTGAACTTCACAGAACAAGTGCTTGCCCATGGCCAGCTGTACGTGGGCTGCTCGAGGGTTGGAAAACCAAGCAATCTTTATGTCTTGGCACCAAGTAAGTAAACCAGAAATGTTGCATACCCAGAGGTTTTGAGAAATTGAAAATTGAAAAAACGTCATGTAGGAAATGTACTGTGATATTGCTCTAAAATATACATGTTCTTTTCATCATATATTTGTATTATTCTTATTCAACCCGGGCGAGGCCGGGTACCTCAGCTAGTATATATATATATATATATATATATATAAGGCTATCCCCCGCTCTAGCAGGGAAAATGGCCTTAAAATGCATGTTGTGTTGTTGTATATATATAGTCACTATATATGTATATATTTATATATATATATATATATGTATATATATATATATATATATATATATATATATATATATATATATATATATATATATATATATATATATATATATATTCCTTTTTTATTCCGGACTTTTGAAATGCCCTGTGTTGCTGTGATGGGAAATGATTGACATTGAGCCGTTTTAGTTTGATTCTGACGCATAGAGTCATCATCCATATTCTAATAACATGAGCAAAAATAGCTTCTGGTTTCTTGAGGATGTGCTCTGCTCCAATACACATCCAAGTTAAAATTGCGGATTTACGAGGGGTAATTTGTCAGGCCGAGGACTCACATAAAATTATGAAATACAAATGGGGGTGACTGTTCCGTAAAAGATTAAACTCGCACAGAAATTAGTTCTGTTGATGACCTTTTACATCAATTGAAGTACGTTCTCTCATCCATCAGTTTTTGTGTGCATTGTACTTCCTCGGAAGTACAAATTTTGGTGCAGAATCTGAACAGGTTCAGTGCGAGGAATGGAAAGGGGCATTTTGTCAAGTAGGTTGATGGTACTCGAGGAACGAATAGTCTTAAACTCCCTGGATGAATCTTACTTTTGCTATTGACATTAACGATTTGATGGATTTCTTTTTTCAAGACTCGTTTCCATATAACCGTCGTGTTTTGTTGCCTTGTGAGCAAGCTCTCCTATTACTGGATCTTCATGTGAGGAAAAGATCCATCTTCTTTACGATTCCTGTCTGGGCTGTTTTGCTTTAACATTTTTGGCCTCGACTATTCTATCCGTTCGCTCGTTATCCCTGTTACGTTTTATGCTCTTGCTTAATCAATCTTCGTGTCTTGGAGACTGTCCTGACATTCCCTTGATCCTTACATTTCTGAACATGTGCCCCTGACACAAAATATAATCGACGTATAATTTATTTTGATTTTTACCGCTGCTCTTAGCCTTTCCTAATAGAGGTTTAAAATGTGAGAATACAATTTCCTTTTAGTTTTGCAACATTGCAATTAATTGATGCACCTTGTTTCACACTTTGAATACACCGGAACATTGATTTACGAGGGTGAACGCCAAAATTCTATTTTTCCTTTTTGGCTGAGACTCCTAACCCATCTGTGGGTCGACTGTGTCCTCGCTCTTTCAGACCCCTGGTGCAGGTGTTTCTTAAGCGCTTGAGATTACCAGCTAATAAGTTTTTTAAATGCAGATGTCGATGCTCATGGGAAAGCAGAACAACCGCGATAAATGTTCAACAGACAGAAAGTGGGGCAAATAAGAAGCAGGAGGACACTAAAACAGAATGAGGGAAACCGTTGCAGGTGAAAGAGCAACAGGGTAGCAGCATGTGCTGTAAAGCTCAGAAAGAGAAACAGAAGCTTAATTGAAGACCTGCAAGGAAGAGCACGAGATAACAGAGGCGAGAAGTCAATTCATTAAGCCTAGACATGGGGACTGGGGAGTGTCACATGCTGAGAGTTTCTCAAAGAATATGTGTTACCTGGGAGGGCAGTGATTCGGCAGAAAGGTGAGAGAATGGGATGAGTAAAACCAGAAGAGGCATTGTAAAGGACTGTAAGGCCCCAAACTTGTTTATTGTGAGTGGGACGCAGACCCTGGCACTGTGCCCCCTGAAGCGAGATGCCAATGCCATGGATCGCCTTGGAGTTGATAGCTTTAAGGAGGGCAAGATGGAAAGTTGCAAAACCAGGGAAGCGATACTCCATTGCAACATGACTGAATGACTTGTAAAGTTTTATAGAGGACCAGGAAGAAGAATGAAATGACCCGAGAGAGAATTGTGAGGCAGCAGTCAGCTTTGGATGCCAACTTGGAGACGGGATCTTCCAAAGACAGGTTATAGCAGATCAATGAGGCCAAGGTTCCAAAAAGCAGGCATTCAATATAAGAATTAACAAGATAGTTATTTACAAGGACAAAGTGTTAATTTAGGACTCTCCTGCAAATTCCTCACGAACCTAAACACACTTGGGTTACTTGACTGAATGTTATATTTTCTATGTGGTCCTTAAATCCTGGATCTTCTCTGCCTAATTTCTGCAGGATGGTCCATACAGCTTAAGTACTGTATCTTTGCCTCTTATTCAAATTTATTTTATTGATTATATATTACAATAACGCATACTGTATATGTATTACTGTCATTGTTGTTGCTTTTACCTGTGATGTATCGCAGGTCTGTAAGAGCTCCGCATTGTAGTTGTTGCTGTTGTGGTCTGGTTCTTGTTTGGTGTCGATTTTTGAAATGTCTACCCATTGGTCGGATGGCTGCCAGACTCCACCCACATTTGTCAATTGACTCCACCCACCATTGCACCAAGACGAAATAATATGGCCGCCATCTTGGTTTTCGGGTGGGCCTAAGACATCAGGCCTGTAGGCTTCTGCTGATTATACACTACCCGGACTTGTTGCGTCAGATTTCTGTTGGCTTGTTTGGCTCGAGTGTTATTCACGATGAGGGACCCCAGAAAATCTAATATGTCAAATAAAAATTATTAGTAATATTTAATCAAACCCGTCAGCACGCATAGTATGTGCCTCCCTAAAAAACAGTGTAACATAATTTTTTTAGTGACCCCATATTAGGGTTAACCAATCTGTGACCTTTTGACGAATTAACTCGTTCTGATATAACCGTGGCGGAGGTTGACATGGATGTGAGGTATCGAGTTAATCTTTTAATAGCGCATTAAATGTGTTTCCCAATTAGAGTGCTCATCTTTTTGATGTTTATCTTTTTAGAGTGCTTTAAATGCACGTTTCCCAATCGGCCCATTACCTGATTTTGTTGCAGGTTGTGACCACAGTGTGGTCATTGTTTTCCGACGTTGTGGCCGTAGCAACTGATGAGAGACATAATTAATTTTTTCATTTCTCATGAACCAACACGCTCAGAACCACACACTGTTTCACACTTTACTCACGGACATGCTCGTCCTTGTCTGTCTCAGTCGCCAAATGGTAACACACCAATGCAGAATGTTAGTCGATAGCAAGTGAAACAAGACAAATGGGCCATCCTGTACATAACAATTAATCCCTCTACTTGACATCTGCATAAAGGTCACTCCGATGTCACGGATTCTCATTGTAGGCCTTCAGATTACTCCTCTCAATTACAACCCAGTCAGCCTCCAAGACATCATTGGTATAATTGCATTATATTTAAAGCAACACCAATTCAGAAATTCTCTAATCACTATAGTCAGCTTGCTATCTCCCCTGGACATTCAAGACTTGATGTGCAGCTCCCACTATTACAGCTGCAAATGATTTCCCTGATTGCTCATTCACTAAATCTACACTAATCAGCAAGCTGTATTTTGCATAGTGTATGATCAGTCGTCAACACTGCTGTGAAAATCTACTTAATTACCAATTACCATGTCTGGACAATAGGTTGAAGTTCATGGAGGGCACTGTTTTGTAGTTATTTAATAAATTATTCGTTTAAATTTTTTTTTGTAATGGGGAAAACTACTAATCCGCAGGCCTAGCTAAGGGGCCGAGCGACCCCCTTGCGGGATTGACCTTGTTGCACTCCATTCCCTTGGGACAGGGGGAACTCAAAGTTAGGGCAGTTATTTTTCAATTTGTTCATGGTGCAGGTGATTGCTCACCTACTCTTTGGAAAGGACACCGTGGGATCTTTAACCTCCACCACCTAATGTCAGCAGACAGGACGCCCATTTAACGTCCGTCCAAGGGACAGCACACACACTGATGAATTACCCTACCTGTGAAACACCAGGATGACGGTTTCTAGTTGGGACAGGATTCAAACCCAGGATAGACAGCTTAGAGGAGGGTGTGCGTACCTCTTGGCCATTCTGCCATCCCCTGCTAAGGTCAACGCAATCTGGATTCAGGTTTCTCCCTTCAAGGCACAAACACACACACCCCACACACACACACACACACACACACACACACACACACACACACACACACACACACACACACACGCAACCTGTTGCTTACAGCATAGTCCTATCCTCCACCCCTTGCATTTCACACACATGTTACACTCATCACCAGACTTTGGACAGATGTCTCCCTTATTGTCCCAACATTGCACAATATGAAGTGGAACAGTAAACTTTGTTATCTGCGCTATCAAAGGTGGATGGAGGTTATGTAAAAAGTTGTTGATGGTGTTACGTGGTCCCCTCGGTGACTACCTGGTCTCGGTGACCCCCGGACCGTGAGAGGACCTTCGCCAGCAAGTAGTATTATATATATGAGCTTTCGTAACGCAATCAATAGGAATTCCAATCAAAAGGAAACCCCACACCAAGGATCCGGAATAATCAATGATATATTCCCCGAGCAATCAACCATCAACAATCAACAATCAATATCACAAAGATGTAAACTCATCTACAATACTCTAAGATGGCCATCTTATACATTCCTCACGTGAGCCCCACTCCTGACTCCCTCCGTGGTCAATGTCTCTCACAATGTCTCTCTTCTCCGCACACGGGCGGTTGAACGAACCCCGGGCGGACGTGCTCCAAACGTGCCGTCTCGTACCGGGGACAGCTGCTGCAGCGCTCACCTCCTTGCCAAGCCACGGGGCAAAACCCAGCGCGGCTTCCAACGCGCGCGAGGCCCCGAAGTGCGACCCGTACGCGTCCTTGTAGACGGGGCAAAACCAAGCGCGGTTTGCAACGCGCGCGAAGCCCAACGTGCGACCCGTATGCGTCCTTGTAGACGGGGCAAAACCAAGCGCGGTTTGCAACGCGCGCGCGGCCCAACGTGCGACCCGTACGCGTCCTTGTAGACGGGGCAAACTGTGCCGGACGCTTGGTTCCGTGCACGAACTCACGGGGACTTGACGTGTCAAAAGGTAGTTACACGTCCAGGTCACTCCTCTCGCCAGATGGGTTTCGGAACGCCGCTTTGTCCACGCCGCGCAAGGTCGCTTCCACCTTCTTTCGGAGCGGGGCGAGGAAAACGAAACCCCCTTCTTTTACCTCGTGTCTTTTCTTCTTCCGTTTCCGGCCACTTCCGTTTCCGGCCACTCGTTCAGAAGGGCTCCTGACCCTCCAATCACAACAACCCTTAATATAATACACACGGATAAGCAACCTGAATGGTAATTCACATACATTCACATAAATATGTAACACTCCCCCCCTTCAAGAAAGAAAGTTTGAACCCAGCGAAAACTTTCTTTGCCGGCCAATTTGGAGAAACAAACCAGATAACTCAACCCCCCCCCCCCACATTATCAGTTCCCCCCGGGCACAGTTATCACTTAAAAATAAAGCAACCAAAATTTCACCACAACCCCTCCAGATTACTCCCTCTGGACTAAGTACCAACAACGACATTGTCCCTGCCAAATCAAACTCCATCTCATGACCCTCTGACTTTGACCGTCCGTATCTTGGGAATGAAGGTTAAGGGGTTGATCAAAGATCCAAAGTTAAGCAACTCGATAGCACTTTTTCCGGGAGGCCAAGCCGAGTATTCACTACATGGATGCCTTTAGGAACGCGGAGTTCACGGTTAGTCCGTGCAGGAAAGTTCTCTACATGGGCGCCTTGAGGAACGTGGAGTTCACGGTTAGTCCGTGCATGAAAGTTCACTACATGGACGCCTTTAGGAACGGCGTTCACGGTTAATTTGTGGAGGAATCTTGGCTCGGCGGCTCCGCCGCCTTCAGTGCTTCAACTTCTCAGAACTTCCCTAATAATTAGGGTGGGACCACTGGTCCCTGTAGTCCCATGAATAGCGGTCTCCTTCTCGGCCACCATTTTTCCAATCCTTCCTTCGGGAGCGGCCATAACTCAGGGAGCCTCCATAATAATATTGATTGCGGCCACCACCAAAACTACCGCCCAGTTGTCCTCTCCTGTAGACCTCTCGACGCCTACGAAATGCCTTCCCTACTGTTATGGTCCGACCCTCCAAATCCTTGCCATTCCAATTCTTCTCTGCCTCTCTGGCGTCTTTTGTGCTGGCAAACGTGACAAAGCCGAACCCTCTTGACTGTTGCGTTTCCCAGTCTCTTACCAACCGCACTTCCACCAGCGGCCCATATCTGTTGAAGACAGAGGTCAGAACTTCTTCCTCTGTTTTGAAGTTCAGTCCCCCTACAAATAACTTGGCACTTTTGTCGCCATCCCGAGCTGGTGTGGCGTTATTTTCCCTGCTGGGCTCTTTACCAACCCTCAGGTTACCATAAACTTGACCCCCGGCCAAATCATTCCCGATAACCACAGATACACCCTCTACAGGAAGCGTGGCTTGTAAACCGACGGTGACCGGTCCTGACACCAAATCGGACTCCAAATGGATGACATGAAGGGGAGCACTAACACCGCCCCCGATCCCCTGTAAACGAACACTATCCCCCGTTGCCGTCTCCTCGGACCATGGCAAAATGCCTTCAAGCATTAAAGATTGATGTGCCCCTGTGTCCCTCAATATCCTAACCGGTTTCCGGTTAGTCGAGGCTCCATCCCGTGACACAAACCCCTCTGAAATAAATGGTTGGTAACCCTTTTGATGGCGATTTCTCACAATGGCCATTGCGTTTGGAGTCGTAGTAGTCGGACTCCGCTCTGGGTCTTCGCTTTTCATGCGGTAACAACTGGACATCAAGTGTCCAGGTTTCTTGCAAAAAGCGCAAGTAGGCCCGGAGGAAAAACTCGTGGTCTGCCTCGGGCCCCCCGAACTATAAGTTTGTCTTGGGCCCTCATCCCTCCGATTTCGAACAGGTGGGGTATCATAGTTGTCCCCATAATCATCTCGAGGCCGCCGCCATGTATGGTCGTTCTCCGCACCTGCTGTTCCCCACCTCCCCTGCGGAGATCTAGGCGAGGAGTTAGGTTCGTGGACCCCTATTCGGTGGGTTAAGGCATAATCATCTGCCATGGTGGCTGCGTCCCACAACTTCGGTACTTTCTTTTCCTGCAGGTACACTTTGATGTCCTCGTGGACACACTGCTGGAATTCCTCCACCAGGATCAAGTCCCGCAATGTTTCGAAGTCTTTCCCGACTCCTTTTGACTCACACCACCGATCAAACATGTTTTCTTTCACTCTGGCAAACTCCACATGGGTCTCACTCTCCCTCTTCCTGGCATTCCTGAATTTTTGCCTGTAAGCTTCCGGAACCAACTCATAGGCCTTGAGGATGTGCTTCTTCAGTACCTCATAATCTGCACATTGGTCAATTGGTAGCGCCGAATAAATTTCCTGAGCTTTCCCCACCAGCACACTTTGCACGAGTATGGTCCAGGCCTCCTCCGGCCAGTTTAATTGTCGAGCCACTTTCTCAAAGTGTGGGAAAAATTTCGCGACTTCTTTTTCACTGAACGGTGGAACCAGCCTCACATGTCTGCCCACATCCCAGGTTTTCTGGTTAGGTGTCGACCCCGTCAGCAAGGGTGGTGCCTCTCCCCGTTCTCTCATTAACTCCAGCTCCTTGAATTTGATTTCTTGCTGAAGCTCCATGTCACGTTCCTTTAATTCCCTTTCCGCTTTTCTCTCCTCTGCTTCGAGGTCCCTTGCAGCTCTCCTCTCCTCTGCTTTTCTCCCTTCTAACCTTTCCTGGAGTTCTCGTTCCACTCTCCTTTCCTCTGCTTGTTTCTCTTCTCTCCTCGCTTCTGCTTTCCTTTCTTCTTCTGCTCTTTCCTTTTCTGCTTTCCTTTCTTCTTCTGCTCTTTCCTTTTCTGCTTTCCTTTCTTCTTCTTTTAACCTTTCCTGGAGTTCTCGTTCCACTCTCCTTTCCTCTGCTCGTTTCTCTTCTCTCCTCTCTTCTGCTTTCCTTTCTTCTTCTGCTCTTTCCTTTTCTGCTTTCCTTTCTTCTTCTTTTAACCTTTCCTGGAGTTCTCGTTCCACTCTCCTTTCCTCTGCTTGTTTCTCTTCTCTCCTCTCTTCTGCTTTCCTTTCTTCTTCTTTAATCCGTTCCTGGCTCCGTAATTGCAACTCCAGTTTCCGGAGCTCAACGTCTTCTGGTTCTTCGGGTAGCCACTCCCAGGCTAACTCGTCCCATGTTCCTAATCCCACCATAGATTGTATCACCGTGGCCTGCAACTCTGCCTTCCTCAAATTAGTTCGGACCTCCAAGTTAAAATGTTTGGCCAATTTCAAGAGGTCCGACTTTAGCAACGCTCGGAACTGTGCCTCACTCGGGGTTACCCCAAAGTTCTGTGCCACAAACGCCATGGTGCCTATCGTTAACACCTGTTAACCTTCACCCAAGACTTTACCCCAATTTCTCAAAAAAAAAAATTTCCAATTAATAATTAATTAATAAATTTTAATTAATAAAAATATTATTATTTTATTATTTTATACAATTTTAAATCCCGGACGAGCCCCCAATTCTGTTACGTGGTCCCCTCGGTGACTACCTGGTCTCGGTGACCCCCGGACCGTGAGAGGACCTTCGCCAGCAAGTAGTATTATATATACACAAAGAATTAAGTTAAGCACCCCTACACAACGAATTAAGGTAAGCACCCCCTAATATATATTCTTTGTGTATATGTATACATTGGCATATATTCTAAGGTATGTGAGATCAAATAATGATTGGTATGACATTAGCAATTATCCATTGATGAAATTGAGTGATCAAAGTGAAAAAAAGTGATTGGTTGAGTCAGTGATCCGATCACGTGGGTCCTACACACGTTATTGACGCAAAGATCGCTAGAGGTCTTCTCAGAACAATGACTGTACGTTAGAAAACATAAACGTCATCCACACTGTCCGTGATGGACCTATAGCTCCATACTTAAATTGAGGTGAAAATATGCCTAAAATTCCCAAAAAATTTCACCTTAAATTATTCAGAATAAAATATTGAAAACGGCATGATTGTTATGTTTTTATGTGACCATAATATCACTTCTCCAGAAAATATAGCAATATCATGGGTATATTACACTGTTTTGACGACAACAAACTTGTAATGTGCGAGGTTGTAAAAAAACGGGGGGGGTGCTTAACTTAATTCTTTGTGTATATATGAGCTTTCGTAACGCAATCAATAGGAATTCCAATCAAAAGGAAACCCCACACCAAGGATCCGGAATAATCAATGATATATTCCCCGAGCAATCAACCATCAACAATCAACAATCAATATCACAAAGATGTAAACTCATCTACAATACTCTAAGATGGCCATCTTATACATTCCTCACGTGAGCCCCACTCCTGACTCCCTCCGTGGTCAATGTCTCTCACAATGTCTCTCTTCTCCGCACACGGGCGGTTGAACGAACCCCGGGCGGACGTGCTCCAAACGTGCCGTCTCGTACCGGGGACAGCTGCTGCAGCGCTCACCTCCTTGCCAAGCCACGGGGCAAAATCCAGCGCGGCTTCCAACGCGCGCGAGGCCCCGAAGTGCGACCCGTACGCGTCCTTGTAGACGGGGCAAAACCAAGCGCGGTTTGCAACGCGCGCGAAGCCCAACGTGCGACCCGTACGCGTCCTTGTAGACGGGGCAAAACCAAGCGCGGTTTGCAACGCGCGCGCGGCCCAACGTGCGACCCGTACGCGTCCTTGTAGACGGGTTCGTCCTTGCACGAACTCACGGGGACTTGACGTGTCAAAAGGTAGTTACACGTCCAGGTCACTCCTCTCGCCAGATGGGTTTCGGAACGCCGCTTTGTCCACGCCGCGCAAGGTCGCTTCCACCTTCTTTCGGAGCGGGGCGAGGAAAACGAAACCTCCTTCTTTTACCTCGTGTCTTTTCTTCTTCCGTTTCCGGCCACTTCCGTTTCCGGCCACTCATTCAGAAGGGCTCCTGACCCTCCAATCACAACAACCCTTAATATAATACACACGGATAAGCAACCTGAATGGTAATTCACATACATTCACATAAATATGTAACAATGGATTCAGACGAAACGTGGTGGACAGCTTGGATGTGTGATAGGGACGAATTGATTCGATTTCGGTGACGATCCGGATCCGGATACTAAAAATTTGTAACTGATTCCACACCATTGAGAGATAGGGCCTAAAACGATATACTATGGACGGATTTGGCCATGGACGGATTTGGACGAAACTTGGTGGGCAGGTTGTGTGTGTGACGAGGACGAGATGATTCGATTTTGGTGAAGATCTGAATCCAGATCCGGTATATAATTTGTTGTCATTCTTCACCATTGAAGAAATACCGGTCCAGCCCTCTCCCGTCTGGCCAAAGTATTGTAGACCCCATTGATCTCGTTATAGAACCATTAGAACCCGATCATCATTGTAAATTTTTATTAGACATAGAATGTTTTAGTCGACATCTGCACTAACCTAAGCCAGGCTGAACAGTTTACGTTTTGTATCCCTCTAATAGGCCAGATCTGCATCCACACCTGAACCAAAATCGAATCGGCTTGTTCTTGTCACTTAACCAAGTCATCCACCAAGTTTTGTAATGATCCATCAATAGTCTTTTAACATGTCGTGCTATATTATCGGTTTTGGTCCTATTTCTCAAAGGTGAAGAATCACTTGGAAATGTACAAAAAAATTCGTATCCGGATTCCGATCTGAAGGTTCACAAAAACTGAATCAATTCATCATCCTCAAACTCCCAACCTGTTCACCAAGTTTCGTCAGAATCTGTCCATAACTTTTTAAGATATCCTGTTGAAAGACAGACAAACATACAGACCGGGGTGAAAACATAATCTCCGTCCCACCTTCAGTGGCGGAGATAATTATCTGAAAAGGGCATACAGAAGTTGGGGTCTCATGTGGATCGAGGTATCGCCAGTGGTTGGATCAAGAGTTTCACGTCTCACGATTCATTGTTTACTGTAATGAATATCTGAACTTTGTTTCCAACCAGTCATCTTGGCTTTATAGGAACAAGAGCATTTATTTCTGCAAAACAACCCGATCGCTTTGGCATGACTATCAAAGTAATACCAGGCAGTCTTTTTCAGCAACAACATCATGTGTGCTTTGTGTTGTGGAATTGTTGAGGAGAACCAGGTATGATGTTCTCCATGAACAATATGTCTGTATGTACCCTGTATATGTGGACCTCATATCAAACATGTTCCTAGGTCCAATCCCAGAGACGGTGTATGACTTCTGGAGAATGATATGGCAAGAAAGGTCTACAAGCATCGTGATGGTCACCAATTTGGTGGAAGTCGGCAGGGTAAGCCTAATGCTCCTGTGGGATTCTGAGCACCTCAATTCTGCAGATATTTTCATTTTAAATTAATTAATTCAGACACGTACTGCCTTTATTGGAATAAGCACAACATTTGATGGTGCATGGTTTTTTTTATCTTTTGACAGAAGTCGAGGCTCAGGCAAGGCCTTTGTCATCTTGACTAAAATTCTTTTCTTTTTCTTTGAATAATATTCTTTGTGTTTTCTTTTTTAATATTTAAATAAATATTTAAATAAATAAATATTATATTTATTTAAAATATTTAAATATATTAAATATGTTTATTATTATTTGTATTTATTATTATTATTATATTTATTATATTTATTTAGATAACCCCGCTAACCCCCGATCATCGCAGGGAAAATGGCCTTAAAATGCCTGTTGTTGTTGTTGTATTTATTATATTTATTATTATTATTTAAATATATTTGAATATATTAAATATTAAAATATTTAAATATTATAATATTTAAATAAATATTATATTTTATTCAAAAATATTCTTTGACAGAAGTCATCTTGCCTTTGTAGAAACCCTCTGTGCTAAAACACAAGCAGTGGTGGATCAATAGACTGACAGAGGAACAGAGGGGAGCAGGCAGACAAAATGGGCAGTCGCATCGCAGTAAGTGAATGGAAGTAGCACGCAGAGAATGGGGGTAGTTGGGTTCAGGGAGTGTAAAGAGGCTCAAGCATAGACATGTACAATTAGACATCTGCAGTAAGTGTGGGAAAGATCATGTGAATCCCCCTGCTCCCCTCCTTCCCCAACTCTACAAGTAATGATTAACAGCTATATTGAACTACTGGTTTTACAGATGAGATAAAAGCGGGGTGATGGAATCAGGTGAGCACCAAGGTTGGACTTGGGGAGAGTAACTAGGTGTGTGTTCCAATGCGCATGGCCTAGGAGGATTGGTGATGGGACAAGGGAGATGAGGGCAGGAGTTAGATACGAGAAATGAAGTGGTGGAGAAGCAGACCCTTGGATTCAGCTGTGGGTGTGGGTAACTGGGTGTGTAGGTCCCTGGAAGAACACATGCAACTTGAGGAACGGGGTATTGACAGAGCGGATTACAGGAAGAGACGGCGGGTAGAGCGAGGCCAGAAGTGAATTATAGAAGCGTTAACATCCAGGTGGTTTCAAACTCTCTTCCTTTGTACTTAAAGTCGTTCCTGCTCGACAGTCTTCCGGGGAGCTCTTTAAGCCGACTCCCCCAAAACAAAAGTTTTGGTCAAATTTGGCTCTAAATTGAATGGCGCCATTTTGATTGAACACTTTGAATTCCCCCGCTGCTTTAGATTTTTCCATTTGCTAAGTGTTCCCAAAATACAGACTTCTTTCCGATCTTCTGATCCTAACATCACAGAGTTTGAGCCGGCCTCAACCCCATGCTGCGCTGCAGCACGCTGCTTGAATTGCCGATACAGAAATGCATGCATTGCCACTTTGGCCGGACTCTCATCGCCATGTGATGAATTGCTGCGCGCATTGCACGGTCAGGCTGGTTGCTGTAATCTGCTTTGCAACCCGCAGGTCCATTCCCAGGGAGATGCTAACCCACTCGGGAAGTGGAAAAAAACAAACTTTTCATGCTATATTGATGGTCAAAAGATATCAAATGATTCTAATTTAAAAAATGATGAATGTTGTTTTTATGAATACACTGGCAGAGGATCCACCCTCTGGGCGGGTAGAGTGTGCACAATAGTTGCTGTAAAACTAAAGCTATGTTTTCCAAGAAGATTATGCATGTTTGTGTGATTATACATGTAAGCCTAAACGGTTCTAGATGATCTAAAGGGTCTAATCTCTAAAGGATGTATATGTCTAAGGAGTCTAAAGGGATGTAATGTGCCTAAAAAGGGTGTAAAAAGGTCGGAGTGGTGTAAAACTCTATAGTCTAAACGGTCAAGTGTCCAAGCTGTCTAACATGTCTAAAGGGTGTAAGGGGTCTCAGTGGAGTTAAGGTCTAAGAGGTCTGTCTAAAGGGAGTCAAGGAACTTAAGGGGTGTTTTGTGGTCTAAAGTGTATAAAATGTCTAAAGTGTGTTGAAAGGGTCTTAATGGTAAAAGGGTTTGAAGGGGGTCTATAGGGTATATCGTGTATTCAATGGTCTAAAGGGTGTTAGGGCTGTGAAGGGGGTCTTAGGGTTCTAAAGGGTCTAATGGGGTCTACAAGGTTTTAAAATTATAACAAGATCTATGGGATCTATAAGGTCTTAAGGGTTATAAAGGGTCTAAGGGTTCTAAAGGGTTTATTGGGTTCTAAGTGTTATAACAGAGTCTATTGGGTCTGCAGGGTCTTACGTGTTTACAGGATCTTGGGGTTATAATGGGGTCTAATGGGGTCAGGGTTCTAATGGGGTCTATAGGATCTTAAGCATTCTAAATGGTCTTAAGGCTTCTAGGGGATCTTAGTGGTCTTATTAGTTGTAATATGGTCTTAGGGGTCTTCAGGTTTTAAGGGTTCTAACGAGGTCTATAGGGCATACAGGTTCTTAGGGTCTTAAGGGTCTTAGATGTCCTAAGGGTCTCTTAAGGGTCTGTCTATTAGAAGTGAATTATTGCAGAAACTTTCCTGTAAGTCTCTTCTGGCTGCGCCTGGATGTTTATGAGGGTAGTGGAGTCACGGCTGAAACCTAAATCTTATCTAGGTTTCTTGTGATGACTCCATCTTTGCTCTTTACTTTTTCGGGTTCCTTCTGATTACTCCAATGCAGTATTTGGTTTTCCGTTTGATCAAGGGTTCTCGAGTGTCTTAGGCATCTATAGTGTCTAACGGCCAAGAGTGTCTTAGGGGTCTATAGCGTCTTCGGGGTGTAAGTTTTATAAAGGGGTTTTAAGGGTATTGGGGGTCTTACAGTTCTTAGGAGGTCTTTATTGGTCCTATGGTTCAATGGGTCTTCAAAGGTCCAATGGGTCTCAGCAGTCTAAAGGGTCAAAAGGTTTAAAAGATACATTTGAATAGTATGTAATTAATAGATGTCGTGAGGATGCAACTGACGTTCAAACAGTACGTAATTAACAGACATACACCAAGGCTTCACGGACCTTGTTTTTCGTTTTTATACATATGTAAATTATTATTAGCCACTAAGTTTTTAACATTTTAACCAAATAATAAAGAGTAAAAGCCACCTTGGTGCCAACAGCAAGGGCGGCCATAGATGGCAGGGGGCTCCCATGATAAAGGTGATTTCACATTGTATGATGTAATATTGGCATGGAATTCTGGCAACATGAAGACAGGTTCGACCCCATATGATAAAAAAAATTACAATGATAGATTGTGTTGGCCTGACAGGATAGCTTAAAGGCTAAAGCCTAAAGGATAACCTCAACACACTCTCCCCTCTAAGCTATATAGCCTGCGTTTGAATCCTGACCCAGCTATAAACTGTCATCCCGGTGTTTTACAAGCAGGGTCATTCATCAGTGTGTGCCGTCCCTCGGATGGATGTTAAACCGAGTGCCTCGTTTGCCGGCATTATATGGTAGGCGTTAAAGATCACGATGTCCTTCACAAAGGGTAAGCAAGATATCACCGGCACCCTGAACAAGTTACAAATTCATGCGCACTCATGTCGAATGTCATGCATTGGAGTGGCGACCTATCCAGGAGTGGAACCCGAACCAAGAAACTGTTCTGGTAGAACCGATAGAACATGGCACATGATGATGATTGTTTTAATTCATTTTCTTTTTTCTTTTTTCTTTTTTTACCCCTTTATCATCCTCACAATTATTTTTGCACAATGTTTTTTTAAAGACAGAACCCTTCAAAGGTGAGTGCAAATGATTGACACATGTTCGCTCCGTGTTTATCTCCAACAGGTCAAATGCTGTAAGTACTGGCCCGACGCAAGCGAGATCCACGGTGACATCAAAGTGACTCTGGTGGAGACAGAGATGCTGGCTGAATACATGATCCGCACATTCAGCCTACATAAGGTACACGTGGCACAGTCGTGTGGCAGTGCAAGGATACAGTTCAAGCTAATTAACGTGTTCAAGGCAGTTTCTGAAGTTTGAGATGTAAATGATAGCAACACAATCGGTGCGTCACATCCTACTCGCAACAGAAGAATGTGGCACTGCCAGTGGCAAGAGATCGCACTCCCCACAAGTGATATGTATTCCCCACAAAGCTACACGGACCATTTCTTATTAACGACCTATTGTTTTACGTTGCCATGGTTTCCGTGGCACAGAAGAGGAGTAAAACCGGTCATATTTTACGGTGAAGTATTGCAAAGCAAGTGGGTTTTAGGGTGCCATAAAGATTGCACGACCTCGTTCTTAAGGCTGAACCCATAGGACCCCATATAATATTGATTTTGTTGCAAATAGATGAACCCAACAAACGTTACATGCAGAGCGACTGATCCTCAGTGCCCCTTCTTCCAGGCAGGATCCGATGAAACGAGGCAACTCAGGCAGTTCCACTTCACTGGCTGGCCTGACCATGGCGTTCCCTATCACGCTACAGGTCTGTTGGCGTTCATCCGCAGGGTCAAGTCTACGAATGCTCCTCATTCGGGACCCGTGGTGGTCCATTGCAGGTTTGCAAATGCCCGGTGCACTTGTTGGCAATCACACTTGTATTCTCTGTCTATTCCCAACTTGAAAAAACGATTAGGAAGAAAACGCGAGCGGGATGGCACGTAAAGGTGTTGTTCGGAGGAGCTGCATGATGTTTGATGTTGCACATGACATCATCGCGGGTTTATTTCTCCCTCCGAATACATTATTTACTTCAAGTCAAGGTTTCATCTCCTGTTTTCTTGTTGAAGAGGGTCCCCACATGTACAATTATGAGAGAAACTGTTTCCTTGTGGGAAATAAAAGCAAACGTAATTATTTTTCCAACTCAACACTCCCTCGCCGCTCCCCTTCCTTGTCCTTTCCCTTTCCTTGCATGTCAGTCAACAATGAAATGGGGATTGAGGTTTGTGGATATAATGCAGAGGTGGTGTGTTTACGAAAATCTCCGCAGAGTGTTGTGTACCATCTATTTTTTAGATAACAATATTGAAATGGCAACTTTCAATTTGGAAAAGGAGAGGCAACAGGTATCCCCCACTGGAACAGCCTGAAGACTACAATTTCTACTAGGGCGAGTACCACGACTATTTCTTTAACGGCCCCAATTATATTCCCGCCCTATGGGATCAGCCGAGGGAAGTTTCTGGCTGAGGTCAGGCCTGACGTTTGACCCAAGTTGGCTTGGGCAGGAAGTTGTCAATTGTTCAGAGTTCTGGCTTCTCTTCATGAAAGTCACCGTAGGGTCTTTAACGTCCACCAGCGAAGATGAAGATGGGTCATCCGGCTTTCCATACATCCAAGAGAAGGCACGTTAAAATATCCTGAAGACGTTTGCCACAATATTGAAGCTTTACCTTCAGTGTGAACGTTCGAATAGCGAGGACGTGAGGGTGATGTGAAGCGTGGAAGTGATGTTACCACGTGTGAGCAGCGATCTTACAGGTTGAATTTATTTCATAATTAAAACATTTTAGAAAACGGGAAAGTTCCAAACTGCCTGACCTTTTCATATTCTACTTCGTAAGTGGAGACGTTCTTATGGTTTGACGAAGCAATAACATGACACGGATTACAACTTGAATCTTTGCCATTTATGCCAAGATAAGAATAACTTTAGTCAGTGCTTCCGCTTGTCATTACAGGAGACACGGAAAGGTTTTCGGGTTTTTTCTTCAATCTTCCACCAGCATAAAAGTTTCAATGTTACACTTTGTGTTTCATCAAGCGTCTTTTCGTAAAGAGAACCACAAAGACAAAATATTCAGGTTTCTTTGTTGTCCTTCATCCTTAATTTGCAACTTCAATAGGGTGCATTTGTGGCAGGCACCCCCTGTTGGTCGGGACCCTTGCAGCAATTGCTTCCATGAGAGGAGGGTTCACGGTCACCATTCGAGTGAAGACGTACCATGTGATATTTATTCCATATGGGATAGGTTTCCAGCTCAACCAATGAGGGGAATCCACTGTATGCAGATTAATGCCAGTGAGCCAGAAACGTGTCCACGATCTGATTCCCTAGTGATGAGCTGACATTGCTGAAGAAGTTGACCGACTGACCTGCGGACCGTAATGACTGCAACAGACTGCAGCTTAAGCCGGAAGTACCTTTTAACTAAACACATACACACACACACACACACACACACACACACACACACACACACACACACACGGTGTCTTAAATACATACCCATTTTTATTATTGTGTGTGTGTGTGTCTCACAGGATGGTACATAAGTAGTGCACTTGGAGTTGCTTAGTCTGGTTTTCATTCCTTGCTCGACGATTAACTGTCCTTGGGAAGTTGTTAAGCGGGTTATCCCTTCTATGAGGATTAGTTTGTGGGCATTAAAGTTCCCACCATGTCCTTGAACAGCAGGCGAGTTATCATGATACCTTGAACAATTTGTAAATTCCTCCACGAACTCTCTCGCCAACCCACTCTTGGAATACATTATGTATATATGAGGAACTATGCACAGGAGGAGGCCATTCAGGCCCATGTTGGTGCTATACCAACCGCAGAATCCAATCTCCCATCCACACACAAGCTACCCTCAAGTCCTGCCAATCTCCCAGTACTACCTCTATCTCCAATGCATATAAGTACCGATCTAATTGCAATTCAAACCTATCTGTTCTGTCTGCTGCCACTACCTTTCTATGGAGACCATTGCATGCATTAACAACTCTCTGACTGAAAGGCCCCTGCCTTGATAATGTCCTAACTCTCATCTCCTTTGCTTTAGGTTATGGCCTCTGGGTCCTATCAATGTCTATTTTCTGAAAGCATTTCCGTACTTTTGTCGATATCCTTCATTATCTGAAACATCTCGATCAAATCTCTTCATAATCGTCGCCTCAAATGTATAAATTCCTGTCTCCATCACCCGCTCTATATAGCTTAGTCTAGCTAGTCCCGGACTCATTCTAGTATCCTACGCTGCACCCTCTCGATGGCAGCTATGTCATTCCTCAGATGTGGTAACCAAAACTTTACACAATATTCCAGATGAGGCCTTGTTAAATTTCTATACAATGTTAACACTATCTCGTTTGATTTACTAGAAACATCCCCTCCCTTCAGGAGCAGCCTAAGGGAGTAGTGGAGGGATAGTCGGGGAGGTGGGACAAAAATATTTTGTGGCGTGGCTAATAATCCCCCCTGTGTGCAGCAGGGGTCAGTAAACCACTTGTACTGTGGCAAATGAATAGGAGAAAATCGTAATTTGGCATCCACCAAACCCAGATTTGTCCATCGGACTGCCAGATGGTGAAGCGTGATTCGTCACTCCAGAGAGCGCGTTTCCACTGCTCCAGAGTCCAATGGCGGCGAGCTTTACACCACTCCAGCCGACGCTTGGCATTGCGCATGGTGATCTTAGGCTTGTGTGTGGCTGCTTGGCCATGGAAACCCATTTCATGAAGCTCCTGACGAACAGTTGTTGTGCTGACGTTGCTTCCAGAGGTAGTTTGGAACTCGGTAGTGAGTGTTGCAACTGAGGACAGACTATTTTTACGTGTTTCAGCACTCGGCGGTCCAATTCTGTGAGCTTTTGTGGCCTACCACCTCGCGGCTGAACTGTTGTTGCTTCTAGACGTTTCCACTTCACAACAAGAACACCTACAGTTGACCGGGGCAGCTCTAGGAGGGCAGAAATTTGACGAACTGTCTTGTTGGAAAGGTGGCATCCTATGCGGAGGTGCCATGTTGAAAGTCATTGAGATCTTCAGTACGGCCCATTCTACTGCCAATGTTTGTCTATGGAGATTTCATGGCTGTGTGCTTCATTATATATATATATCTGTCAGCAATGGGTGTGGCTGAAACTGCCAAATCCACTAATTAGAAGGGGTGTCTGCATACTTTTAGCCATGTAGTATATATTCATACATACATGCATACAGAGAATTGCCTTTTTTGTCTTTTTATTTTTTAAATACATAGTCAAGGCTCATGAAAGAGCTCGTACACTGAATGGATCAGGACATAACAGAATTCAAAAGGAACAGTAGAGAGAAGGGGAAACACCAACAGCAGGGTCAGAGGCCAAGATAGAGGCAAACTTGGACAAACAATGGGTGTGAAGAGGAATGGGGGGCAGAAGAGGATGTATGGTGTGGACAAGATGGATACAGAAGGAAACTCCAAGTTAATGGGGGGTGGGGGGAGGTTGTTAACGAGGGTAGAAAAGATCATGGTTTTGGATTGGGGATGATCTGAGATGGTGGTGAACTGCTGTCTTGAAGATCTGGAAGGAGGAATGAGATTGAGGAGAATGTGAAAGTTGATTGCATGTGCGTGAAAAAGAGGAACAATGAGCGGAGGTGAGCATTCATCCTGGATTTTGGTAGTTTCACTAGAAGGGGGTTAATGGTAGACTGTGTGTGCCATGCAGGCACCAGGTGGAGTGGTGGGGGGGAGGGGGGAGTGGGAGGGGGGATGGGGGCGACAAAGCACAGAAAGAGCAGAGGGTGCAAGACCAGGTAGGAGGTAGTAGAAAACAGAGAGAGCACCAACCTGCCTGTGATGGCGAAGTAATAGGCCCATAGACTCAGTTTCATGTTGGGAGATTCCAATAATCTTGAAGGCCTTTGTTTCCATGACATCAAGCTGAGCAAGATGTGAGGCAGGTACTCCATCGAGCTGTGGATGAAGGCCTTGTACGTAGATAGGAGTTGAAGTGTGCCAAGGAAGGACTTTGTACGGTGGAGGATGTCCAGTCAGCGGCTGGCTTTGGAGCTCAACTTTGAAATGTGGTTTGCCCAAGAAAGATCATGGCTGATAATGATAACCAGGAGTATGAATGACTGAACTTCCTCAAGAGGCTTGTTAAGAAAGTGAATGATGAGGGGGAGGGTTGCCAGAAGGTCCTTTTGAAGAGTGAGAGTGTGAGATTTGTCTTTATCGAAAGATATATTCGAATTTAATATTGTAGGATAAATTTATAATGATATAATAATCACCCTCCGGAAATAACATTCAACCCTATTCACTTTGTTTGCCTTCAGAAAATAGGTACTCCTGGGGATTGGTTAAAAATGAATATAACCTTAAACCTTGTGCGCTCCGACTGCCTGTCTGCTTATCCCCCATATATATTAACACCGCTAGATCCTTCTTCTGTGTGGCATGCTCCAACATAATCCCTATTTTCATTTTTCTTATCCATCCCTGGCACGTTACATTTCTTTATGTTAAACTGCATCTGCCAATCTTTTGCCCAATCTATGAAAGTATTGTTACAGATCGCGGTTTAGATGTTATGATGACCGAGCGGTGGTGTATTACTGCGACCTAACAGGATCCCCGACTCACCCGATTCCACCCAAACGTTGGCCGGATCGCACCGCAGCTAGTCAATAGGGAAAAGACAAAGGCGACACGGATGTGAAGAAGGAGAAGAAGACAAAAAGGTTGGAAATACTACTAAATTTATTTACTATTTACACACATAAGCAAAAAGAAAGCAGTCACGTTTATTTACAAGCACATAAGACGCAGGTGACACAGTGAAAATACTAGCTTACCTACAGTCTTAATTAACCCAGGACAGAACAAACAAAAGACAGACTCACGCGGGGAATGACAGGAATGGCAGGAGGTGGATGGCTGGAGGTGAACGCTTGGTGGAGCCAACGCGGAGCTTGGTGGAGCTTTGGTGGAGGTGAACGCTTGGTGGAGCCAACACGGAGCTTGGTGGAGCCTTGGTGGAGGTGAACGCTTGGTGGAGCCAACACGGAGCTTGGTGGAGCCTTGGTGGAGGTGAACGCTTGGTGGAGCCAACGCGGAGCTTGGTGGAGCCTTGGTGGAGGTGAACGCTTGGTGGAGCCAACGCGGAGCTTGGGGGGATGGTGTGACGGGTTCTCTCTCCTTCCCTCACAAGCTTCAGGACTCTTTCTCTCTCTTTCTTAGTCCCACCCAGTCCAACAACTTCCTCTCTTGCTTAGTCCAACTCAAGGCCTTCCTGTCTTCTGATCTCCTCCCTCCTCGACTCCTCACCGCAACCAACGCAACCACTGACCGCCACCACCGACTCCTCACCGCAACCAACTGACCACCGACTCCACTGACTGACTCTTCACGACTCTCTCTTGACGACCAACTCTTTGTGACCAACTCTTTGTGACCAACTCTTTGTGACCAACTCACTTGCTTCCTGCGTGCGCGCCTTTATAACGCCTCCGGCGATTAAGCCGCCGGCCTTTTGGACACGCCCATCGGGGTGCTCACCTCGGCCCTGGTTGGTCGCGCGACCCTCTGGCTCCGCCCTTGATGACGATGGGCGGGCACGCCTTTCTTCTCCGACGAGAGCACAGGTTCAATGGCGGTTATTGGAGGGGAGGTAATTCGGCAATCGAGGCCCGGCAATGACGAGAGGGGATGTGAAGGAAATGGGGATTTTGGGGATGGGAATGAAAGGGGATCTATTCTCTTTCACTGGTGCAATGGAGTACTTCAATTAATGGGAGACACAGCCTTACCCTAAAACACAGAATAAGAGATAACTATCAACAGGGGTATTCTATTATTTGGCTGATGTGTATGCTTGTGGACTAATTATGGGATGCCCTTTCACCTTTACACAGCTCCGGAGGTAGGGGGGCGCAGAATAAACAATAGTAATAATAGTACAGCACACAATCAAAAAAAATACAGTCCTCATCTCCGCAACACTGCACCCTCCTCCTCTTAGGCACGTCCCGGGCCTACAACTTTTATTTTTAGTGTGACACGTAGGTGTAGTTCCCTCTACTTTTAACCTGACCCTGAGTGCGACAGTTTTAAAACATAAATAAATGTGTCCCGCTGCTCCATTGCACCCTGCCTAACAGACTTACGCCCACAGTTAACCGAATTGCGGAATGGTCTTCAAACTATACACTGACGGTGGGAAGCATTATTTACAATGACGCTATTTTTATTTACAAAACTAACCCAGGACCTGTGATTGTTCTTTCTGGGGGGGAGACAGTCTGCTCTGCATCAATGCACCATGAAAGCACCCAAAACCGCACCAATACACACCCAAGCACCAATCGGTGCAGTCACCATTGTTCATCAATGTTCAACAATAAAATAAATTAAACAACCCCTAACCCTGCAGGTGGTCTCTTGCTCTTCGGCTCCCTCTGCTGGTTATTATTATTTGGTCTTCCAGATGTTGTCATTCTTTTGCTTTGCTTACTGGCGGCCTATTTGTATTAAAACTTGCACCCAATGTGTCCTTTTTATTTGATTTTATTTATAGCCCACAGGGCCGACTAGTGTGGTTCACCTGTGGGGCATCGGTGCCCTGTGGCCAAAGTCCGCCAGCAAGATTTCGGGCCCTCATGGCCGGTTCCAGCAGAGGGGCCATGCCCCAACCCATGGGGTCCATAAGTGGTGCTCGGCCACAGACATGTGGTCCATAATGTGGTGCATCGATGCAGACAGCTGGTTCTGGGAATTTCGGGCGCACAATGGCCGACCCACGCACGCTCCCCTCGGCACCCAATGGCGCACAGGTCATGTGGGAGACAAAAGGGGAAAGACAATTGAGCGAGGGGTAAGGTCACAAGGGTACACATCAATAAGGCAATGCAAGGCGAAATGCGTACGGAGGGCGAAGTGAGAAAGCTCGTCCCTACCGTACGTCACCCCCCTGTCACCTACCCTACCCTTGCCCTTACCCCATATGTACAAAAATCTACACATTTACAAATTCGTCACTACTGTCACGTCTTCCCCATATTTCCTCGATACCAAATTCGTCACCACAATCCCTCTAACCAAAATTTGCCATCACCCAATTCATCATCAATCCTCATAAGGAGGGAGAGATGGAATTACGCACAATGTCACACCCACGTCATGATGCGTCTCACAATCCAAACATTTGCATCAAAAATAATTAAACATGGCATGGTGCGGAGTACCTGTCACCTCAGGTGAGTGGATGCAGATGGTGTGAGGAGATCCTTCTTCCTAACTATCCTCTAAATGACTTTAACACACTTTACACTACCCGGGGTCTTTCCCTGCCAATCCATTGGCCAACTTACACTATGGGTTCTAAAAACCAATTCCCATTGACCAAACTGTGGTGCTTCTCAATTTGGGGTCTCACTCCCCCGATTCATCTCCCGGTGCCTCGCACAATTTCTAGGCTGCGACGTGTAGCTCTCCCAGCAGGTCTACCCACCTGCACACCTCCACCACTGTAGTTGCCACCCGAGCTTACCTAGCTCCTCACCCTAACCTAACTAACTGGGGACAGCCCCTCCTGGCTCTGTCACCCCATGGTGCCCTCTGGCACTGGGCTACCCGGGTCCGTCCTCCGGATCCTCGGGCCCCATCCACAACAACTACTACCGGCTCCCAGAGCCCACCTGCGGCCTCACCTGGCCGACATCCTCACAGTGGTGGAGTGCCCAAACCAACTACACACACTAACAGGCTACACGCCCAGCCATTTCCACAACACTAATGCACCCATCCAAAGACCATTCTTTCACCCGCACCACAGATGCCAATATCCAACCACAATTTACCTGTACCCTCTACCTAACACTTACACTACCCGCCCCGGGTATCCGTGATAGGGGTCCACTCTTCCCCCATTCACACCTTCGCACCATCCACTCCACTCCACAATTTCCACCATACTCACTCCACGACCATCCATTCCAATACTCCATTTATTCCACACTACCATTTATTCCACACAACCATTCTCCATTCACCTGTTGTTGCACACCTGTGCAATCACCTGGTGCCACCTGCACCCTCCTCCTCTTCCTGGACCATTTGGTCAACACAACACGCAATCACCACTACTCCCTCATACACTGCTCCACACACCTGTTCAGTTGCACACCTGTGCAATCACACCTGTTCAATTCTCACACACACGGCATCATCTCAGCTAACTACTCCCCTCTGAAACTTGCGCTTCCCAGTCGTCCCTTTAAACTATTGCGCTCCCACGTCATTATCATCCACACTAATCTACCTGCGTCCCCACTACAGGTATCAGTCACTATCTAACCTTAACGTCACCTAATGTCATCTTCTAGGTCCCTACACACAATATAACCTCACCCACCCGGGCTAGTTTTCACTGCCATCAACCCCATAAACTATAGCGCATTTGCCCCACGTGAGGGATGGTGGATTTGCCATCCCACCACATCGGGGGTCTCTCCCTATAAATTTTGTTCGTCCAAATTCAATAAACCAAAAATTTGCCATTTACTGCTAATCACCATACCATCATCAAATTTTGCTTTTTTCTAATTTCGGGGCCAAAACACTATCCTCATCACCCGTCTACTTATTACATCCTCTCGGTGCGCCAATTCCCTTCCAAAGCTCGGCTTCGTACAGCCGAGCAATGAACGCGGGTCGTTTTGTGCCAGCGGCTGGATACGTCCCGCATTCGGGGCAGGGACGGGGGCTTACCCGGGCCGAGATCCCACGCACCACCTCGGCGTGGAGCCATCCAATG
This sequence comes from Myxine glutinosa, assembly GCF_964187855.1. Lineage (NCBI taxonomy): Eukaryota > Metazoa > Chordata > Myxini > Myxiniformes > Myxinidae > Myxine > Myxine glutinosa. The sequence continues at coordinate 52,397,735 of NC_136271.1, read as the reverse complement.
TCCCGATCTCGACCTGCCGGCACGTCTCAATAGAAAGTGGTCGCCATGACGACCCTTCCTATCGGGCTGCCCGCTCCGCCTAGTGGAGCCCGGACGCGGCCGTTCCAAGCGAGGCCCAGCGTGGATCGCGCACGGCGGTCCTTTCGAACCCGCCGTGGCTCGGATCCCCGCTGGTTCTCGCGGCACGCGAAGCCCGGCACGCACCGAGGGCCCGATTCGGCTATAAGTCGCTCTAACCGCTAATTCGGTTACCGTCGATGCCTCACCTGGATGCTTACATGCATACGCTACCCCTTTCTTGCTCATACCTCCAGCTGTTTCCATACTCCTCGTCGTACCTCTTCTTACACACCTCGGTACACTCATTCCGCTCACCGACTTGGTCACACACCTGACCACCGAACACCTTGGCACACATTCGTCGCTCGCACACCTCACCAACACACCTCTTCGCGCCCCTTTCTCGGTCACCTCCTTTGTGACAATCACAGGTGTGCTCTCACCCGCACACCCAACCACGTGCCTCACTACCAATTCCAGCGTGCATTCCCACTCACGCTCTACCATTCCAGGTGTGCATCCTCCCATTCCAGGTGTACATCCTCGCTCACCTGTCACAACCAACTCACGCTCCGTGTCACTCTCACTACTGTCACCTCCACTCTCGGTCGCGCACTCACCCTTACTCTCGACAGCACACTCTTTCCTCATGCACCCGTCCGTTACACACCTTTCTCGCGCACACTCTCCCGTTACATCCTCTGTAACACTCACCACCCCGCGCTTCCATGTACCCCCTCGCACACGCGCTTCGACCAACTCACTCTTGACGGCACACTCACTCCTCGGCATGCACTTTTTCCTCACACACCCCATGGTCGGACATTCTCGCACACCTCTTTTTTCGCACACCAGACCTGTCGCACACTTCACCAACGGCCTATCACGAACACCCGGATCCAAACCAATCCCCAAGCCGACTGAAGCTTTCCTCACATCATATACATTGCCACTCACCTCCGTACCTCGTCATCGCACCTCCTTTGCCACCTGCAAACTCTTTATTCGGTTAGTGAGCATCACAACATGAGTTGAGCACCGACCTTGCACATATTCCATCACCTCCTCCTGGATTTCTCTTTTAGTTTCTGTCCGTCCCTTCTTAATTTCACTCACCTCTTCTTCCACTTCCTCTAATTTTTGTTTAACCTCTTTTATTTCTCGGTGCGTCTCCTCAAGTTCGTCCTCTAAGGCTACCGTGACCATCTCTATGTGCATCCTTACCTCTCGGTCCTTCGTCTCCATTATCTCTGTCACCTCGTCCACCCTCATTGTCAGTTCCTCACGTACCATCTGACATTGCCTCTGCGTCGCTATTAATTCGTTTTTAATTTCTTTTTGTGTCGCCTTTAACCCTCCTAGTACCGCAGTGTTCTTTTGAACCTGCTCCACTAGTTCTTTTTGTCCCTCCGTCAGCTGTTCCACCTCCTCCGTCAGATCTTCTATTCCCCCTTGTAACTTTGCCGTATTATTTCTCACCTCTTTCTCCATACGCTTCTCACCTCGCTTTACCTCCTCGCGTAGCCCCGAAACCTCCTCACCCACACCTCGTCGTATCTCCTCTTTCATCTCCTCCATCTCCTTTGTAGATGCCACCCTCATCTGTCCCAATTCATCCCTCTGAGCATCCAGTTTACTTTCTAACCCGATTTTTACCTCCTCTATCTGCTCTCCCATTTGTTTAATTTCTCGGGCGGATTGCTCCCCTATCTCCCGCAATTTGCCTTCCATCCTATTTTCTAGCCCCATTAACCCATTCTTTACCTCTTTTATCCCGTTGTCTATCTTCCCTATTTGGGCACTGGTACCCCTCACTTCGTCCCTTATTCGCTCACTATCAGCCCTCGCTTCGTCCCTCATTTTGTCCATAAGGGCCCCGATTTGTAGGAAAAAAAGGTTCGAATCCACCGGTGCTGCTACGGTCACGGGCGCGGCAAAATTTGGTGCCGCTACACCCACGTGCGCGAGGACGCCATTTTGCGCGCCTGATACTCCCTCAACCGCCTCCTCATTGCTCCCCTCCATTTGATCCTGGGTTACTCCTAACCCCTCTATCTCTCCCACCGGCATCCCGTCGCCTTGACCAGCCATGGCGCGATTTCAAAGTTCAGGTTTTGTAAAACAAAACAAATTTCGGCCGCTCCAAATTTTGACCTTTTTTTTTTTTTTTTAAATTTGGTTCGGGCCCCGAATCTCACTCCCAGACACCAATTGTTACAGATCGCGGTTTAGATGTTATGATGACCGAGCGGTGGTGTATTACCGTGACCTAACAGGATCCCCGACTCACCCGATTCCACCCAAACGTTGGCCGGATCGCACCGCAGCTAGTCAATAGGGAAAAGACAAAGGCGACACGGATGTGAAGAAGGAGAAGAAGACAAAAAGGTTGGAAATACTACTAAATTTATTTACTATTTACACACATAAGCAAAAAGAAAGCAGTCACGTTTATTTACAAGCACATAAGACGCAGGTGACACAGTGAAAATACTAGCTTACCTACAGTCTTAATTAACCCAGGACAGAACAAACAAAAGACAGACTCACGCGGGGAATGACAGGAATGGCAGGAGGTGGATGGCTGGAGGTGAACGCTTGGTGGAGCCAACTCGGAGCTTGGTGGAGCTTTGGTGGAGGTGAACGCTTGGTGGAGCCAACGCGGAGCTTGGTGGAGCCTTGGTGGAGGTGAACGCTTGGTGGAGCCAACGCGGAGCTGGGTGGAGCCTTGGTGGAGGTGAACGCTTGGTGGAGCCAACGCGGAGCTTGGTGGAGCCTTGGTGGAGGTGAACGCTTGGTGGAGCCAACGCGGAGCTTGGGGGGTTGGTGTGACGGGTTCTCTCTCCTTCCCTCACAAGCTTCAGGACTCTTTCTCTCTCTTTCTTAGTCCCACCCAGTCCAACAACTTCCTCTCTTGCTTAGTCCAACTCAAGGCCTTCCTGTCTTCTGATCTCCTCCCTCCTCGACTCCTCACCGCAACCAACGCAACCACTGACCGCCACCACCGACTCCTCACCGCAACCAACTGACCACCGACTCCACTGACTGACTCTTCACGACTCTCTCTTGACGACCAACTCTTTGTGACCAACTCTTTGTGACCAACTCTTTGTGACCAACTCACTTGCTTCCTGCGTGCGCGCCTTTATAACGCCTCCGGCGATTAAGCCGCCGGCCTTTTGGACACGCCCATCGGGGTGCTCACCTCGGCCCTGGTTGGTCGCGCGACCCTCTGGCTCCGCCCTTGATGACGATGGGCGGGCACGCCTTTCTTCTCCGACGAGAGCACAGGTTCAATGGCGGTTATTGGAGGGGAGGTAATTCGGCAATCGAGGCCCGGCAATGACGAGAGGGGATGTGAAGGAAATGGGGATTTTGGGGATGGGAATGAAAGGGGATCTATTCTCTTTCACTGGTGCAATGGAGTACTTCAATTAATGGGAGACACAGCCTTACCCTAAAACACAGAATAAGAGATAACTATCAACAGGGGTATTCTATTATTTGGCTGATGTGTATGCTTGTGGACTAATTATGGGATGCCCTTTCACCTTTACACAGCTCCGGAGGTAGGGGGGCGCAGAATAAACAATAGTAATAATAGTACAGCACACAATCAAAAAAAATACAGTCCTCATCTCCGCAACAGTATGTAGACTTTCCTGAATCTGATCACCCTCATCTTTGCCATTCTACCTATCTCCAAGCTTTGTGTAATTTTCTGCAAATTTGGAAAGCCTAATCTTAATTCAAACTGTCCAAATCTTTGACGTAAATTATATATTCAATAACATTCTTTTACTGCTCGCTGAGGAATTGCATTACATACATCCTTCGATCCAGACATCCTCCGCTTCACAGATACTCTTTGCTTCCCATCACTAATCTAGTTTCCAATCTAGTTAGTTGCTCTTGTAACCACTCCGCTAGCCCTCACCTCAAATAACGACCTCCTCTGTGGTACCTTGCCAAATGCCTTCTGAAAGTCTCGATGTACTACATCCACTGCACATTGGTGATTATTAATTATGCTCACACCAGGAGGGGAGGGGAGTAATACGATGAGAAAATAGTGAGGGAATAAAATCTATGACAAATGGAGCATCATGAGTATCTTCAACATAATCTTTTTGGTGTATCAATATGTTAGAATTTGGTGGGAGAATATATATGGCATATACTGTATATATATATATATATTAGTAATATTGTTGTTGTTGTACTGGCTGGGGGTGGGGGTATGTACGCATCCAGGTGTAGTTGCTGCATGTGGATGTGTATGTGCCCCTGCTGGCCCACCTTAGCTGACCGTATCGAGGTTGAAGGGCCGAAACGTGATGATGCTGAGGACCTCAACTGAGGACCCGGTCAGTGCGGCACACTTGTGACCAGGTGTGTTTTGAACATATATATATATATATATATAATTATATATATATATATATATATAATATATATATATATATATATATATATATATGAGAGATATATATATATATGAGAGATATATATATATATTGTTGCGGTTTTTAGAACCCTCACTTTGTAAATAATAATCCTTGTAAATAATCCCCTGTAAATATTCCCATTTTTGTGTAAAGGTCAAAGGTCGCACCCAAGCTAGTCCATATTGCAACACGTAGAGCACATAGAAACCTCTTTAGTTATCTCATTAGTATGTGTTCTCGTTAAGGATCTGTTCCCAATAGTTTGACTCTGCGTTTGCATTCATCAAATAAGATAGGCCCTTTCAATTATTCCCAATCTCTCTCTCTCCAGCCATCAATTAACACCTACAGTCGGGTTGCCCATTTTCCTGCCCTCCCCTGCCTTTTGTTGGCCGCGTTTTGCTGCACAAGACGCCATTAAGCACGCGGTCAAGTCCGGAGAAGAAGGGGGGAGGAGCTATCGAGCGAGGCGGATCCCTGTTAAGGGTGGACCCAAGGAGCCCTCATCACCCAACCAGGGCCGAGGCCAGCTCCTCCGTGGGCGGATCCAGATGTACCGCGGCTTAATACGCGAGCGCGCTACATAAGCGCTCGCGTGGGACTGCTTCAGGGGTTGTGAGTTGGTGCTTCGGGCAGAGCAGAGCGCAGAGCGTGGTGGTTCGTGGCAGCCGAGAGGAGAGAGGGTTGGCGCGACGTGTCAGAGCTGGTGAGAGGGACTGCTTGGCAGAGTTGGAGAGAGACGGTCCGCTGGCGTTCAAGAACGACCATACCAACCGCGCTGCCTGCCGGAGTTTCGCCGCGGCACCAGAGACGTGAGCCGGAGTGAATGCGGACCAAAGACGTGGACGAGAACCGGACCGGTGCCCACGCTGATCAGCTGGACCTTTCTGCCTGCTATTCCCCATACGTGTAAGTCTGTTTGTGTTGTCCTGGGCGTGTGATAAAATAAGACTGTCTAAGGTTTGCCCTGTGTATCTGCCTCTTCTTCTTCCCTGTACATTCTTCCCTTCCGTTTCTTCTTTGGTTTTGGTATTGCACATAATTAATAAACCTGTGTTCTTCCTTCTTATTCTTTGGGTTTCCTCTCATCCGATCGTTCTAGTGATTTCTCCATTGAATACCTGTGGCACGATATAGGAACCGCTTAGAATCGGGTTTAGACTGCCGCTAACGGCTCGAGCTTCGGATTGCTAAAACCGCTCGGCAATATTCCATCTTGTCCGTGGCTCGGGCAGGAGTATCGCCCTGCTTTACGGCCGGAAGTAGCACGCAGGTATTCGGGACTTCCGTTGACCAATGACCCTGGCTGCTTCCGACCGGAAGGAATGCGATATCTTCTAAAGGACTGGGGGATGGCCAGCTTAAAGGACAAGGGGATTAACCCCCCCTTGATAAGGGGAGCGCTGACCCCAGATCCGCAACTGTGTGTGTGTGTGTGTGTGTGTGTGTGTGTGTGTGTGTGTGTGTGTGTGTGTGTGTGTGTGTGTGTGTGTGTGTGTGTGTGTGTGTTGTAGTGAGTGAGTGAGAGTGAGTGAGTGATAAGTGGAACCATTGATCAAAGGTTCACAAACCCCCAGGATTAGCTCTTTCACGAGCCTCGATTCAGTATACAAAAAAAAAAAAAAAAATCAAACCCACAGCCTCTGTTGAACACCATGCCTCCAGGAAAAGGTGTCTCGTTCAGTTTGCAATGGAAGCTAAAATGCTGACATAACGTTGATAAATGCTCGAAGGAGTGGAAATCTGTGTTGTGACATCATGGCCTGTGTTTGGGGTATGTGCTCACATGACAGATTTTTTTTTTTTTTTTTTTTTGTATACAAAATCGAAGCTCGTAAAAGAGCTAACATTCATCACACAAGCAAATCAAACAGACAAACAAAGTATATAAAAAGGGGAGCGGTAGACAAGATGGGGAGAGAAGGGGAAGCACACAAACACAACATTTGAGAGCAGGGACATCGGGAGATGTGTGGGACGGAGAGGGCTTGGGGGGAGGAGGCGTGGGAAGGGGGGTGGGGGGGTGGGAGAAGTATAAAACACAAAAACACCAAGGACTTCCAGGAAATAAGTTGGTATTTCAAAAAAGTGGATTTGGGGTGAAATTAGCTGGGGTAGAAAAGATCAAGGTTTTGGATGGGGGAAGATAAGAGATGGTGGTGAACAGCTGTTTTAAAGACCTGGAGGGAGGAGTGGGAATGAAGAGAGTGAGGGAGTTTGTTCCAGAGGCGGGAGAAAAGAGGAATGAAGGAGTGAAGGTGAGCAGAGAGTCTTGATTTTGGCAGTTTAACCATAAGAGGGTTGCAGGCACATCTTGTGCGACCTGTAGGAATATGTGGGGGACAGAGCCCAGAGAGAGCTGGGGGAGCAAGGCCGGAGAGGAGTTGGTAGAAGACGGAAAGACCACCAACCTGCCTACGGTGAGTAAGTGAAAGGCCCTCGGAGACAGCTTCATCGCGGGAGATTCCAATGATTCTGAACGCTTTGGTTTCAACAGCGTGAAGACGAGCTAGGTGTGAGGCAGGAGCACCAGCCCAGAGGGGAGAGCAGTATTCCATTGAGCTGCGGATGAAAGCATTGTATGTGGTGAGGAGTTCAGGTGTGCCAAGGAAGGACTTCGCATGACGGAGGATGCCCAGTCGGTGACTGGCTTTGGAGGCCAGATTTGAAATGTGATTTTCTCAGGAAAGATCATGGCAGATAGTGAGACCCAAAAGCTTGAGTGACAGAACTTCTTGGAGAGGATTATTCAGAAAGTGGATGGGAGGGTTGTCCAGTCGGTCTTTTCGGAGAGACATCGTAAGAGTGTGAGATTTGTCGGGATGGAAAGACATGTTCCACTTGTTTGCCCAGTCTGTGATTTTGTCCAGGTCTGCAGAGAGTGAGGAGGCTGCAGACTGCCGATCTGAGGGATGAGGAATTTAGCGGCAGAGAGTGGAGTCATCAGCAAAGAGATAGAGAGGATTTTCAAGAGAGTCAGAGAGATCATTGATGAAGACCAGAAAAAGCACAGGGCCCAGAACACTACCTTGGGGAACTCCAGCCAGAACAGGAAGGGGAGATGAGAGAAATCCATTCAGGGCCACACGTTGACTACGACTATTGAGGAAGTCCGCCAGCCATGCGTGGAGATTTCCATGGATACCAAAGGAGGAGAGTTGGGTGAGCAGAGCGGGGTGCCAGACAGTATCGAAGGCACATGATATGTCAAGGGAGACAGCTCTAATTTCCTGTTTGGCATTGAGGACCTCCATCCATTGTTGAGACAGCAGAAGCAGCATGTCCAGAGTAGAGTGACCTGGTCTGAAACCAAATTGATGATCAGAGATCAAGCCATTGGAGAAGAGGAAAGATTTCATATCCGAAGCAATGATGGATTCCATGACTTTGCTGATAATTGTGAGAAGGCTGATTGGTCGGTAGTTGCTAGGATCTGTTTTTGCACCTTTTTGTGTAAAGCGGTGATGTTGGCTGATTTCCAAGCAGATGGTAGATGACCTTGAGCAAAAGAGAGGGTGAAGAGAACAGAGAGAAGGAGTGAAAGCGGCAGAGCGGAAGAACAGGATTTTAGGACCCGTGGGCTGATGCCGTCAGGTCCAGTTGCAGAATCAGAGTCGAGGGTTGACAGAAACTTTTCCACCTTGTCAGGAGGAAAGGACACAGAGTCCAGGAGCAGCTGGGTACGACTGGGTATGGTGGGTACAGAGTGGGATGGGTTTGGGACACAAGATTTTGAGGAAAACACAGAGTTGAGGCATTCAGCTTTTTCACGTGCGGAGTCAGCTGTGTCGCCATTTGAGGTAAGGGAGGGGATGGAGGGGGAACAAACACCAGAAACAGATTTGACCAGACGCTACCAGGATTTGGAAGAGGGAGACAGATAAGAGAGTTCGGTCTTGAGAACGGAGAGATATTGTTTCCTGGCTCTCCTGAGGGTGGACACACACTTGTTTCGGGCTTTGTGAAAGGAAATGAGATTTCCTTCCGTTGGATTTGCTTTCCAGGAGACGAAGGCAAGTTGTTTCTGGGCAATAGCCTCACCACAAGATTCCCTGTACCATGGACAGGAGGAAGGGTATGACAACTGAAGACGAGATGGGATAAATCTGTGCATGAGAGAGAGCAATTTACTTTGGAAGAATTTCCAAGATGAGTTGATGTCAGAGGCGGTGGAGATGGGAGACCAGTCCAGATGATTGATGGCTGCTTGAAGACCGTACCACGTACCAGTTGGCCTGAGTGAAATGCCAGACTCGCCGACGCTGAGGAGGCTCTCTGAGAATGGTCAGAGAGATGTCCACTTTAACAAGCACATGATCAGATGAGCCGATTGGAGCAGAAGAAGAGCAGCAGACATTTTCAGGGAAGTTAGTCATAACCAAGTCCAGAAGGGATGATGCTACGTTGACTGAGATCCAGGTCGGGAAATTGACAGATTGTGTCAGTCCCATTGAGTCGCAGAAGTCCTTTGCTGAGCAGCCATGGCTGGTTGGAGAGGTACCCACACCCAGCCAACCAGCATGGTGACAATTGAAATCACCACATATGAGGAAGAGAGAGTTGGGATGAGTAGATCGAAGTTGGTCCATATTATCAGACAGCGAGATGTAGATGGAGTCATCACTGTTTGGTGGACGGTACAACACACATATGAACAAAAGGTGGGAGCGAAGGGGAAGCCGTAGCCAGAGGTATTCCTGGGGGTGAGGTGGAGAGAGGGCAGTGCAGGGCGAGTTAGGAAGAGAGTTTTTGATAAAGATAGCAACCCCACCTCCAGGACGAGGCTCAGGTCTATCATACCTGAGGAGGGAGTAACCTGGGAGAGATACTAAGGAATCATAGACATCATGGAGGAGGAAAGTTTCTGTTAAGCAGATCACGTCTGGTTTGTCAGAAGCAACCTGTATGGAGAGATCAGTCAAGTTTGAGTGAAGGCCCTGGATGTTTGAGGTCCATACCATTAATGAAGAGGAAGGGGGAGCATCGGATACAGAACAGGGGGGAGGAGGGGTAGGGTAAGATGTGGAAGAGGAGGAAGAGGTAGGGAGAGCTGTTGAAGGTGTGTCAGAGATTTCAGAATGGCTCGGAGAAAGGGAAGGATGGGGCGGACAAAAGATTTGATGGTGATTGGGTGAGGCACAGTGAGGTGTTATTTGAGGAGGGGGAAGAGCGAGGCAGAACGTTGGGGGAGATGGAGGTGAGATTTGGGGAAGGGGGAAGAAGCGGGGAGGACGCTTTGAGGGGGAGGGGTGAGAGGCAGGAAATGGAGAAGTAATGAGGTTGGGGAGATTAGAAGGGGAGGGGCGAGGGGGGAGTTTATGAGGGGAGGGGTTAGGGGGAGCTTAGGAGGGAAGGGACAAGGGGGGGGATTTGAAAGGATGCGAGATGGGGGAGATTTGGAGGGGAGGGGTTAGGGGGGAGTCTAGGAGGGGAGGGGCGAGGGGAGTCTAGGAGGGGAGGGGTGTGGGGGGAGTTTAGGAGGGAAGGGGGTAGATTTGAAAGGGATGGGTGATGGGGAGGATTTGGAGGGGAGTGGCAAGGGGGAAGATTTGAAAGGGATGGGTGATGGGGAAGATTTGGAGGGGAGGGGCAAGGGGGAAGATTTGAAAGAGATGGGTGATGGGGAAGATTTGGAGGGGAGGGGCAAGGGGGGAGATTTGGAGGAGAGGGGTGATGGGGAAGTTTTGGAGGGGAGGGGTGAGATTGGATTTTAGAAAGTGTTCGATTAATGGGAAACGAACATTTATTGCAAAATGAGTTTCTTGTGACCTTCGAGTCAAAGGTACGTTTAAGGACGCTGGAGGGGGGGTGGGGGGGGGGGGTGGAGCGCAGGTGCGTTTAGGGAATGTATGAAAGAGGCACTGTAAGAAATAGAATTTTTTTTTGGAATGAATAGATTTGGTGAACAAGTCGAAAGCACCCTTTTAAAGAAGTATAAGAAGAAAAAGGTGTTATAATATACGACAGAATACATCACTTCAGGGGAAAGTTTAAACATTTTTAAATTTAACAGTGAAAACTATCTGGGGAAAATGGGGGTGAAACACGTGGTCGAAGAACGAACGAACGAATAAGAACAACGAATAAACGAATAAGAACAGAGAAGGAAATGTTTTTTTGGTTGTTTTTTTTTGAGTTGAGATTTTAAACAAGGAAGTATGGGGTGAAAAGACTGGGAAAAACTGAGAGAACGAAAGTAATTGGAGCACAATCGACGGACCGCTGAGAGAAAAACAAAGCCTCAAGGTAGGACACGGTACAAGGCCTCAAAATACATGGCACGAATTAACCGACGATTTTCTATACAGGTATGGAAGATTAACACCGATAATCCTCCTAGGGACACACCACAGGCACACACCGAAAGATAAATACAGTTTCGACAAAAACACAGTTGTGAACAATTACTTAACTTCGAAAGCGTGAGAGCGTGGACAGCTTCGAAAAGACGTGACCTCGCCGACAGAGATCTCGCGAGATCTTTGAATAGATCATTCTGAATACCCAAATATCCCATCTCTACCGCTCATGATGTTAACTCAGCTTGAGAATTCATCTACAGATACCTGCTTTTCTTAATCACAGATCCATCCCATCTCATCTTCAATTGTACTACCTTTATTCCCCCCTGGGGTACATTGAATCCTGTAGTGAGGCAGTTCCTTTTTTAATTTTTTGTCTACATAGTCGAGGCTCGTGGAAGAGCGAGTATCGTGAACGGATCAGAAACAACAGAAGCTAATCAGAAACTTTGAAACAACGTGGCTTCTCCTCCTGGAAGGCAAACCTGACTGAAGTCAATATAAAAATCATTCCACAAAGCCCGCAACAAGTGTCTTTCCACACACAGGTGAGCCAGAATACATCTGTCCAACCTCAAGATTGAATTTTCAAACTTGTCTCCCTCCTCTAAAACCTGATGGTGGTGTGTTAAGTCTGTCTCTGGAGTATGCTCTGCTTCCATCCCTTCCCTCACCTCAAATGGCACCACAGCCGACTTCGCTCGTGAGAAGGCTGGATGCCTCAATTCTGTATTTGCTTCCAAAACGTGTGTCCTGCTTCCAAAACGTGTGTCCCCAACCCTTCTCCCTCTGTACGCACTCTACCCAGACACTCCCAAGTGCTCCTGGACTCTGCATCTTTTGCAACTGAGAAGGTGGAGAAGTTTCTGGAAACCGTCGACTCTGATGATGCAACTTGACCAGACGGCATCAGCTCACGTGTCCTAAAAACCTGTTCTCATGCTCTTGCACATCTTCCTTCTGTTTTTTTCTCACCCTATCATATGCCCTCAGTCATCTTACATCTGCATGGCAGACAGCCAACATCACCACATTACATAAAAGGTGTGAAACTGATCCCCTTAACTACAGACCTATCAACTTACTTCTCATCATCAGCAAGGTCATGTAATCCATCATCACAGTTGACGTAAAATACTTCCTTTTCCCCAACAACTTCATCTCAAATCATCAATTCGGATTCAGACCTAGTCACTCTACATTGGACATGCTGCTTCTACTCACCCAACAGTGGATGATGATGTCCACTCCTGCATCCTCAGATGCATATGGCTGCAAAAGCAGTTTCTTGACTATTGGGCACAATCACTCCTACACAGGATACTCGAATGGCTCATTCATCCCAGTAAGCTGGCATTCATTTATCCGACCTCGGAAGCATGACAGGCTGAGTCAACCCCACCTGGTGTTAATTCAACGACCAACTTGGATTTGAAATTAGGACCCTAGAATCCCAAGCCAATACCATAACTGTTAAGCCAACACCAGGCTTACCCAACAATGGATGGAGGCCCTCAATATCAGACATGAGATCAGGGCTGTCTCTCCAAACATATCTCTAGCTCTTGATAAAGTCTGGCACCCCGCCTTGCTCTCCAAACTATTTTCCTATGGCATACAAGGCCAACTCCACTGATGGTATACTGACTTCTTCTACTCTCATAGCCCACATGTGGCATTCAAGGAGTATTTTAATCTCCTCTCCCGATCAAGATTGGAGTGCCCCAAGGCAGTGTTCTACGCCCACTCCTCTTCCTAGTCTTCATCACCGATCTCTCTGGCTCTGGAAAATCCCCTTTATCTATTTGCTGATGATCCACCCTTTGGCGTGACATCGCTCATCCTTCAGACAGGCAGGCAGCAGCCTCTTCCCTCTCTTCAGACCTTGATAGAATCATAAGCTGGTGAAGCACCTGGAATATGTGCCAAATCTCACACTCTCACGATCTCTCCAAAAAAAACATCTGGCAAACCCTTCTCATCTACTTTCTTAATTCTCCTTTTGAAGAAGTTCAGTCATTCAAACTCCTGGGTCTCACTTTCAGCCTCGATCTGTCATGGTCAAACCACACTTCTAACATGGCCTACAAAGCCAGTTACTGACTGGGCACACTCGATCATGCAAAGTCCTTCCTTACACACCTGAACTGTTATCCACATACAAGTCCTTAATCCACACCTTAATGGAATACCACTCTCCCCTTTGGGATCATACTGGTCACCTCAGCCCAATGCTTAGCCCTATCACTTCACAACTAAACCCAGTTTAAATATGGTTGTTTGTCCGTGTTCTATCCTTTTAAAATGCTGAGCGTCAAGAAAGGAAGCAGCACATACAGCGTCTTCTTTGGTCCTTTGTACGTCTCGGTCTGAGTTCGAACCACCACCCTCGCAGACTCAGAGTAGACACACTAAGAATTACGCCGGAGAATGTGGGTCTGCAGAACCTTATCCTGTTTCGTGTTTTTTGCTTTTTCGAGTTTCAAGGACGAATATTTTATCTAAGATCCTTTGTTGAAACCAAATTGGCATCTACACTTCCTTCGAGGTACATCACTCTTTAATTGTCACAAATTGATTCCCATCACGGCAACTGAATACCGAGGAATTCCGCATGTTGGATATCCTTGACTTCAATGCTGAGGTACAAAAACAGAATTGAAAAGCAGTGCCAGAGCAAGAAACGAAAGTGACTGCCCTTTGAAAGCGACCACAAATCATTCTTTAAAGCAACCCATCACAATCAGGGCCACAAGTTGGCAATGGCAGTCTTTATCTAGTGTCAAAATATCTGCGTTTGATGAACAGCAATGGATGTCTATTGATTTTTCAAACCATATTATCCCTGCAGGCATTTTCAGACATCTGACTCAGAAACATTTGATTCGTAAGACATGCCAACTAATTAATCGCAAACTGACGTTAACAGACGAAAACTGGCAAGTGAGACAGTTGTTAGTTGTTCTCCCACTGCCTTTTTGGAGGTATGCAAAGATGAGAGACGTTTAGACATAATCTATGCTTTGGGGCTTTGTCTGTGTTTTGCATCTTCCTGGAGAAGCTAGTCTGGTTGCAATGAGAGTAGGTCAACATGCCGGTGATCTCTGGGCAAAATGAGTGCCAAGAGTAACCGGTGCCCTTTGACTCTATGCGCGTGCAGTGCTGGTGCTGGGAGGACGGGCTGTTTCATCGTCATCGACATCATGATGGACATGGCTGTGCGGGAAGGTCTCCTCGACATCTACAACTGTGTGTGTGAACTGCGCAGCCGACGTATCAACATGGTGCAGACAGAGGTGTGTTTTGTGAACTTGTTGCTCAACACATTGAGGATGAAGGAGTAGGACCTATGGAGGAAATTGGGAGAGGTGCGTGGAGAAACCACGAGGTTATTGTGGTAACGAATGAAAAAGGTTAAGACTGTAGAGCTTGCATACTTTCTCACCTGACCTGATTTACAACTTGCTTGTTGAAAGCCTTCTCTGGAAAATCATTGACTGGATGAGCAGTTGAGAGCAACTAGCAGCTATGGCCTTTACACAAAGGCTTGAAGAATGAGGTGGAAATGAAAGCCTTAGAGTGAAATATTAGAATGAATATTTGATTAGAAAAGCACATAAACACAATGCTCCTAATTTTCACCAATTTAAGCTAAAGTGGGAGGAACTCTACCAATCTTACCCTGTCTGGGCCAAATGCATCTCTATTTCCTGAAGTGGGAACAAATATTTAACCTGATTGATCCATAATGATGAGGATGGCCGAGTTGAAAGGCCTGCATGGTAGCTGATGATAGGCCTGTTGGTTGTTCCCATTTGAGCACATGGCTCATGATACGCATGGAGTCCCAGATTCAAAATCCATATGCTGTGTTGATTCATCTATTGGCTAGTAATGTCTTTGTAATTAATTTAAAAGTGCTGTGCATTGATGTCTCATCTTGGCCTTGTACTGCATGTCCGATGTGTGCAAAGCCCCAGCACGAGCTTTATATCACCAAGAAAGGCAGCAAAAACTGGCCATGTGTTCCATTATTCTTTGTCTGATCTTCATGACGATAGAGTCACCTGCGGGGACATGCGTCCCTGCAGTTGCTCATCCAATCAATTCCACCATTGATCCATTTGTGTCGCACTCGAATGACAGTTGCAACGTATGTGTGATTTCTAGGGTAAAGCTCCTTTGCTGAACCCGTCATTGTTGGTGAGAGAAGCGATTGGCCCTGAAATTCCACGGCAGCGTGCATTTATACCGAGCAACAGTGTTCATTTATCAACAGGGACAGTCCACCGCAGTTGCACGCGTTTGTCCTCAGGAGCAGTACGTGTTTATCCACGACGCAATGCTGGAGGCTTGCCTGTGTGGTGACACCGCCATCTCTGTGCATGCCTTCCGTGCTGCGTACCCCACCATTGTGTGCACGGACCCACAGAGTGGCTCTTCACAAGTAAAAGACGAGTTCCAGGTGGGTTTGGAGCATTTGCTTTGCATCATGCTCGTATATCAGAAGTTTTCATCCTTTGTTGGAGGTGCACATGCTGCGCACTCGATAAAGTAATGTTAAGCAGAAATTATATGCTTGTTCAGGGACAGGTATAAATCTCCATAAAACCTTGGTATGTCTAATGTACCGTACATTGCTCATAATTGAAAGAATTCCTTCAACATGAACTGTGTGTGATAAACCTTGAGGCATCTTATTGCTCCTGGGATCAGGGAAATCTCCTCGTGTCTGTGCCTGGTCTCTCTTGCTTGGTCTTGAGTCTCTCTGCTCTTTCTGCTGCGATTCAAATCGATGACTGGTCACATATCAGGTGTAATGACTTGTCACCTGATAATTACTCGACATGGAGATACGTTTGATTAATGTTATCATGTTTCTCCTGGGTCTTTTATTCAGTATTGTATAATGAAGATTGTACATTTGCAATTGTCTGCTAGACAACGTCATCAAACTTGAGATGTGCTGGAGCCCTCTGGTGTTGAATGTTCAGAATACGGAACATACAACCAAGACTAATGGTATTGTTATTTTGTGAACGTTCACCAAGACTAATGGTGAACGTTCAACTGGAGAGCCCTCTGGTGTTGAACGTTCAGAATGCTGAACATATAACCAAGACTAATGGTGTTGTTATTTTGTTATTATTATGATTATTAGCCCATCCCCTGCGCAGCAGGAGACAGGGTTTTGTAATCTCTTCTCTGTGTCTGTCTGTCTGTGTGTGTGCGTGTGCGTGTCTGTCCGCGCCGTAATGTTTTTACCATTTTAATTTTGTCATCAAATTTTCACCAAAACTTTATTATGATAACTAGCGTGACTCGGCGCGCTCCACGCGCTTCACCACACGTCGATTCAGTGTGATAGGCGTCTTTGACCATTTCGGTGTCTTTTGGGTATTTTGGGTCTTCAGGGCCATTTGGGTCTTCAGGGTCTTTTGGATCCTATAGGCCTTTAAGGGTATTTTGGGTCTTTGAGGTGTTTTGGGTCTTCGGGGTCTTTTGGGTCTTCGGTGTCTTCAGGGACTTTTGGGTCTTAAGGGTCTTTTGTTCCCTCTGAGTCTTTAAGAGTCTTTGTGGTATTTTGGTTATTTGGGGTATGTAAGGGTCTAAACTTTAGACCATTACATACCCCAAATAACCAAAATATCCTTTAGACTCTAAAGGGTATTTTGGGTCTTCAGGGTCTTTTTGGGTTTTTAGGGTAGTTTTAGTCTTCTAGGTCTTTTGGATATTCGGGGTGTTTCGGGTCTTCGGGGTATTTTGGTTCCTCCTGGTCTTTTGGGTCTTCAGGGTCTTTGGGGTCTTCTGGGTTTTTTCAGTATTCGATGTCTTCAGGGGCTTTTGGGTCTTAAGGGTCTTTTGGTTGCTCTTGGTATTTAAGGGTTTTTGGGTCTTTTTGGGTCTTCTGGGTGTTTTGTGACTTCGGGGTCTTTTGGGTCTTCGGGGTCTTTTGGGTCTTCGGGGTCTTTTGGGTGTTTTGGGTCTTCGGGGTCTTTTGGGTTTTTGGGGGTCTTTAAGGGTATTTTGGGTCTTCAGGGGTCTTGGGAGAATTAAAGGGTCGTCAAAGGTCTGAGGGGTCTCAGCAGCCTAAACGTAATTAAGAGGGTTATTTAAGAGGGTGGTAATTTTATTTGAAGAAGAAGAAGACTTTTTCGTCGCATATAAACATAACAACATAACCATATACGTTTGCTCTATTATAATAAGATACGGAGAAGGGAAATTAATAATTTTTTCAAAGGTCAGCAGGTCAGCGTCACATAAAATCATCAATTTTCATCCAATTGACCTGAAATTTCAATTTAACATTGGAGTTTTGTCATCAAATTTTAACAAAGGTTTATTATGAGAACTAGCGTGAGGTGGCGTGTTCCGCGCGCCTCACCACACGTCGTTTCAAAGGAGTAGGCATCTCTGACCATTTTGGTGTCTTTTGGGTCTTCATGGTGTTTTGGGTCTTCAGGGCCATTTGGGTCTTCATGATCTTTTGGATGTTCTGGGCCTTTAAGGGTATTTTGGGTCTTTGAGGTGTTTTGGGTCTTCAGGGTCTTTTGGGTCTTCAGAAGCTTTTGGGTCTTAAGGGTCTTTTGTTTCCTCTGGCTTTTTAAGAGTCTTTGGGGTGTTCTGGTTCTTTGGGGTAGTTAAGGGTATTTTGGGTCTAAAGGGTCTTTAAGGGTCTTTGGGGTCTTCAGGGTGTTTTGGGTCTTCGGGGTATTTTGGGTCTTCTTGGTCTTTTGGGTCTTCTTGGTGTTTTGGGTCTTCTTGGTGTTTTGGATCTTCGGGGTATTTTGGGTCTTCGGTGTCTTTTGGGTCTTCGGTGTCTTCGGGGGCTTTTGGGTCTTGAGGGTCTTGTGGTTCTTCTTGGTCTTTTTCGGTCTTCAGGGTCTTTTGGGTCTTTGGGGTATTTTTGGTCTTCGGGGTCTTTTGGGTGTTTTGGGTCTTCAGGGTGTTTTGGGTCTTGTGCGTGTTTTGGGTTTTCTGCGTGTTTTGGTTTTTCGGGATGTTTTGGGTCTTCAGGGTGTTTTGGGTCTTCGGGGTGTTTTGGGGCTCGGGGTGTTTTTGGTCTTCGGGGTGTTTTGGGTCTTCAGGGTGTTTTGGGTCTTCGGGGTGTTTTGGGTCTTCGGGGTGTTTTGGGTCTCCGGGGTGTTTTGGGTCTCCGGGGTGTTTTGGGTCTCCGGGGTGTTTTGGGTCTCCGGGGTGTTTTGGGTCTCCGGGGTGTTTTGGGTCTCCGGGGTGTTTTGGGTCTCCGGGGTGTTTTGGGTCTCCGGGGTGTTTTGGGTCTCCGGGGTGTTTTGGGTCTCCGGGGTGTTTTGGGTCTCCGGGGTGTTTTGGGTCTTCGGGGTGTTTTGGGTCTTCGGGGTGTTTTGGGTCTTCTGGGTGTTTTGGGGCTTCTGGGTGTTTTGGGGCTTCTGGGTGTTTTGGGTCTTCGGGGTGTTTTGGGTCTTCGGGGTGTTTTGGGTCTTCAGGGGTCTGAAGGGTCTTGGGGGAATTAAAGGGTCGTCAAAGGTCTGAGGGGTCTCAGCAGTCTTAACGCAATTAAGAGGGTTAATTAAGAGGGTGTTAATTTTATTTGAAGAAGAAGAAGAAGACGTGTTAGTCGCATATAAACAAAACGACATACATGACGACATAAACACATACGTTTGCTCTATTGTAATAAGAATATGGAGAAGGTAAATGAATAATTTGGTCAAAAGGTCAGCATCATATATAATCCCCAATTTTCACTCGATTGACCTGAAATTTTAAGAACTTGCATATTGGGTCACTGAATTTGTTCACCAATAAAAAGCTAGAAGCTGATTGTTTTTTAGATCAAAAGGTCAAACAAAGGTCAAGGTTGCATAAAATCCCCAATTTTCACCCGATTGACCTGGACATCTTACTATAATTCACCAACTGTCCATCTGTCTGTTCGAAGGTACCGTAAAAACTGCTGGACCGATCGCAAAGATATTTTGGGTGGGTAATCCTTGGACCCTTGGGAGTAAAATAGGCTATTTAGTTTTCCCAATTTCAGCTTTGGTCTCCAGCATTCCCAGGTTTGGACTCCCGCATAACATTCGCGTTCGCATAACGTTCATTGTGACGATGTTCTCATTGTGACGATCTTACTATAATTCACCAAATGTCCGTGTGTTTGTCTGTTCGAAGGTACCGTAAAAACTGCTGAACCGATCGCAAAGATATTTTGGGTGGGTAATCCTGGGATCTCCAGGAGTAAAATAGGCCATTTCGTTTTCCCAATTTCAGCTTTAGTCTCCAGCATTTTCAGGTTTGGACTCGCGCATAACATTCGCGTTCGCATAACGTTCATTGTGACGATGTTCTCATTGTGACGATGCTGTGACGATGTATGTGTTCACGGTGGTGTTTGACGTGACGGTGTGAACGTAATTTCGTAATGTTTTTCGTTTCGTAATCCTTTAATGAACGTTTAATGTTTAATGAACGTTTGATGTTTAATGAACGTTTAATGCCCTTCGATGTCCGGGGCCGCACGCGCGCTACACTGGACGGGCCAGCGTGTACTTTGCCCTTCGCCGTCAGGCTCGGGTAAACCGCTGAGCCCCATCTGTGATGGGGACTGGGGCTTGAGACAGTGTCCCACGAACAAGGAATTCCCAGTAAGCGCGAGTCATCAGCTCGCGTTGATTAAGTCCCTGCCCTTTGCACACACCGCCCGTCGCCACTACCGATCGGACGTTTTGATGAGATCCTCAGATCAGCCTCTGCACGGGCCGTTCTCGGCCTCGGGCCGTTCTCGGCTCGTGCCGGTGCACCGAAACGATGAGTGAACTTGACTGTCTGGAGGAACTAAAAGTCGTAACAAGGTTTCCGTAGGTGAACCTGCGGAAGGATCATTATCGGGACAACATGAGAGCAAGCGAGATGCAAGACGTACGTGGTACGTGATCGTCCACGTACTGTTTAGCCATGTACTGTTTAGATTTTGATGATTTGAGTGTGATATGATTCAACGGATGTTTATATGAATCGTTTAAAATAAAAAAGCCTTCAATTTCTGATAGTTTACCTTTTCATTTGGGCTTCCCAATTGAAGCCCCGCCCGTAGGGCGGGTACCGTTGCTAGTTTAAAGAATTTGCATATCGGGTCACTGAATTGGTTCGCTAATCAAAAGGTATGAGTCGATTGTTTGTTTTTTAGATCAAAAGGTCAAAGGTCAAGGTTGCATGAAATCATCAATTTTCGTCCAATTGACCTTGAGGGTGAGGGTTTCCCTACCCGACCATAATTTTTAAAATTCGCATATTGGGTCACAGAATTGGTTCACTAATCAAAAGCTAGAAGCTGATTTTTGTTTTAGATCTCAAGCTCAAAGGTCAAGGCTGCATAAAATCATCAATTTTCATTTTGTATTTTTACCCTCGCCTGAAGAGAGGGTATTGCATTTGAGGCGTTTGTTACCTCCACCACCAAAGGTGGATGGAGGTTATGTTTTCACCCCTGTCTGTCTGTCCGTTTGTTTGTGAACAAGATATCTCAAAAAGTTTTGGATGGATTTGGACGAAATTTGGCAGAGATGTAGTGTATGTGACAAGGACGAAATGATTACGTTTTGGTGAAGATCCGGATTCGGATCCGGCTACTACAATTTTTTAAGTGATTATTCGCCATTGGGAGATAGGGCCAAAAACTATACATAGCAGGATATGTCAAAAAGGTGTAGACGGATGATTTTGATTAAATGTGATTCTGTGTTGCGATTTTCTGGTCAACTCTCAAGGTCAAGATTAAATTTCATATTTCATCAGATAGGGATCTTGGATTCACATGTTTTTCCACAGGGTGTTCATGACATTTCAAGTGTTAATTTTGACATTTAAGAGCTGGACACAATTTCCTTCCACCCTCAGACTTTCAACAGCAGCCTGGTGTTGGCTTCGCCTTAGCGGTTAGGGTGCGGCTTGGGATCCTGGGATCCTGGGTTTGAATCCCGGTCGTCGCTGAATTAACACCAGGGGGGTTGACTCAGCCTGTCATCCTTCCAAGGTCGGCAAATTGAGTACCAGCTCACTGGTAATTCCCTGTGTGTCGCAAGAGGGGCTAACAGGGTTGGCGGCAGGAAGGGCATCCGGCCATAAAACATTGCTTCAAAAAGGGGACGACGGTTCCCGAAAAAAGGCCAACCCCTGCTCTGTGGGGAAAAATGGCCTCCAAAGGTAGTTCCTTTCCTTTCCTCAGACTCTCAACATGGTGACTCCGACATTGCGGTCAGAGGACTGCAGTATCGCCTTACTTCCACGAAATCACGAGAAGAACCGATACCGAGACCTTCTCCCGCCCGATCGCTGCCTGCCCTTCCTTATTACGATCAACGGTGACAGCAGCAACTACATCAATGCTGCCCTGGTGGACGTAAGTACGACGATGGGCACTACTTAAAAAACCCATCTTTTCATCGTTTTCGGGACAACTATTAATGTTTTTTTTAAAATCCAATTTAACAGAATAATATTTCTGAATGTTTGCGGTGAATTTTTGGGCTGGGTCACTGTAAAACACAAAATTTGATCTTGAACTTAGTTTCTCATCTGGGTTTGATTCCCGGCCCGACCCGACCATCAACTGTCCAACTAGTCTAGTGCTTCAAAGGCAGGGCGTTGCATTAATGAGTACTTCCGGCCTTTAAGTCGGGTCTACCAACTGCTAACATTTTCTGAAGACCTTTAAGACTTTGTGGTGTCTTTCTCAAAGTAGGCCGTTGTGCGCCGACACTCAAAACAAATTCCAAATCCATGCTTCCTTCTCCAGGGGCAATTCACCCGCTAGTGTATAATTCACATCTGTGCCCCATAAATGATGCAACTTGAATTAAGGTGCTACACATGAATAAATGAATGCGAATGGAGAACGGTGCTTGAGTAAATCAAAAGAAGCAAAGAAAGTTCTTTTCCAAATGACCTCTTTACAACCCCTATATATTTCCTTCAGAGTTACAGACAACCGTCAGCTTTTATCGTCACTCAACACCCCCTACCCAGCACCGTCAAGGACTTTTGGAGGCTGGTGTTTGATTACCACTGCACGTCAATCGTCATGCTCAACGAACTCGACCTCAGCAAGGTGGGTCCCCTCACTCTGTGCACAACGATGTCGTTTCACCACAGCCGCCTGCTCAGGGCTATCGTGAGTGTGATTGCACCAACCGGTCGGTGTGTGTGTGTGTGTGTGTGTGTGTGTGTGTGTGTGTGTGTGTGTGTGTGTGTGTGTGTGTGTGTGTGTGTGTGTGTGTGTGTGTGTGTGTGTGTGTTGGAGGAAAACGCCTTCGTTCTCCTGTGATGTGTCACCTTGACATTGTTTGCAGCTGCGCTTTTTTTCTGCCTGCTGTTCCTCACATGTTGTCTCTGGGTTCTTGGCAGGTGTCACGTCGTGAGCGTGATTGTCAATGTGGCTCGTTCACTTTTAATTCCTGCACATCCTTTCATTAATTTACTCGGTGTGCTTCAAACTTCCAATCAAATCATCGGCCTCGTTAAAACCTGAAACCAATGTGGGGTTTGTAAGCAGCTCGATGAGTCTAACATGAGACTGTTAGCAATCAGATGTGCAGCAATTGTGTGGTAAGTAGCTTTGCCATTGTGTCCGTCATCAGCACACTGGTTGCCATCAGATTAGCTGGTATGTATTGAGCATTTAGCCCCATTGTGAGAACCCGCAAGTCTGCCTCGTTTCCATCATGTTTCCTTTTAAAGCTGAACCACACACCCTTTACCTGACTCTTCCACTCCAACTTATTCCATGCAAATACATGAAATCGAGTAATCAAGGGACCAATATTAACTTGGTATTGATTGTGATTTGCATGGAGATCCACTGAAACAATTAGGCTTGATTAACCAAGATCCTATTCTGAATGTGGCAAAGCCACATTCAGAATAGGGTCTTGAGAAGAGGAAAAGCAACCAAAGAGAAGCCACTGAAGGGAAAAATAGGAAATTAAGGGATGGTAGAGGTCACCCACCTCAAGAGAAACTACAATGACACTTGGTAGAGCCCATACCTCTGCCAGGCTGAATAGTTTTTTTTTTTTTTTTTTCTGTGTATACAAGATCGAGGCTCGTGTAAGAGCTAACATCAATCACATAAAACAACAACAAACGGACACACAAAACATACAAAAAAGGGAGCGGGAGACAGGATGGGGAGACAGAGGGAAGCACACAAATACAACAGCAGAGATCAGGGACATCAGGAGATCTGTGGGGGGGGGGGGGGGCGAGAGGGCTTGGGGGGAGGATGCATGGGAAGGTGGGGGGCGGTGAGAAGTATAAAACACATGGACTGGACACTGCTGGAACTTCCAGGAAAGAAAAAAGTCGGTATTTCAAAAAAAAGTGGATTTGGGGTGAATTAGAAGAGATCAAGGTTTTGGATGGGAATGGTTTATCATTTGTATCTCGCTGATAGGCCGGATCGAGATCCGGACCTGAATAAAAATTGAATCGGCTTGTCACGTGACCAGCTCATCCACAAAGTTTCGTCCAAATCCTTCCACAACCTTTTGAGATATCATGCGATACATCGTTTTTGGCCCCATCTATCAATGGTGAAGAATCGCTTAAATAATTTCAAAATTCTCGCATCCGGATCTGGATCTTCACCCAAATCGAATCATTTCATCCTTGTCACACTCTCAACCTGTCCGCCAAGTTTTGCCGAATCCGTCCACAACTTTTTGAGATAGTTCAATCCTTCATGTTCTGACATTCACCACATTATGTTATGAAATGAACACAAAGCGACTGTTTATGAAACTGAGGTTAATCATTGTTGCAACAATTTGGAAACCATGCTTTCTGGAGCTTTTATTTCATAAAATTTGTTTCCTTTTATACATTTGTCATAATACTATATGCATGGGTACAATATTCCTAAAGAGTAATAAGTATGTCAATTTGAAGTGTGAGATACTTCATTGAAAATATGATCATGAGGTTAGCTTCACATCGACTTTTAATGAATCCTCTCAGGTGGAACTTTGTAAGTCATCATCTCCAGATATTTTCACATAGAGCACGTGGTGCGCACTTCATCATCACGGAATCATTGCCACAAAGAGCCAAAACTGGTGGTTCTGTAAGATTGTCTGCACTTTTAGTTGATGTAATTGGATCCAGCGAAAAAAAATTCTGCTCTTTTACGTCTGTCCGTCTCATGGTGCATGCTTTCGAAAAAAAAAAAAACTTTAACCGACATCTAATCGCTCACTTCGCCGATGCAAAATGGAAACGCACCGAGGGAGTGCCTTAAAGCCAGCTGTATGAGAGACAGAGGAGCGAACACTAACATGCAAGCATGGCGGTTAGGTTAGGAAAGGTAGAAAATTCCACCAGAGGAGGGGATGGGGGACGGAGGGGGTGGCGGGTGGGCGGCGACATGAGATAGTGGGGTACCACTTGCTTAAAGCCCTGGAGGAGAGAGTGTGATTGAAGGCAGTCCCACGAATGGCGGAAAAGAAGAACAAAACAGTGGGTATTGCAGATGGGCAGGTGCTCCCCACGCGTCCAAGGATGGTCCTCGTCCAGCTCTCCACGGTCCCCGGCACGTCCGCGAAGATGGAGATCGGCGAAGGCAGGGCCACGTAGCGCGTCTCTCGAGCAAAGGCGATATATCGGGGCGAACGGTAGAGAGGACCTTTACGGCAAAGGCGGGACGGCAGAGAGCCTTGATTTTGAGAGGTTATCCAAGGTGAGAGAACTGGAAGAATGTGTATGTCCTGGGGGATCTGGGGAAGGTTGGGGGGGATCATAAAGT
Source organism: Myxine glutinosa (assembly GCF_964187855.1). Taxonomy (NCBI): domain Eukaryota; kingdom Metazoa; phylum Chordata; class Myxini; order Myxiniformes; family Myxinidae; genus Myxine; species Myxine glutinosa. Next base: position 52,373,142 of record NC_136271.1, on the reverse strand, counting down.
GCATGGAAATATACCAGAGGAAAGGCAGTATAACATAGATACAACTGTCTGTGAAGTGAGAGGAAAAGCCCTTGTGCTTCTGCCTCCTCGCGAAAAATGCCATTGACATTGACAGTTTTAGATTCCACAAGGTACAGGAAAGGTTGATGTGATGCGGTGGCACCGACCCACAAGGGAGAGAATACGCCACTGACCTATGGAAGAAAAATCCCTTGTAGACTGTGAGTAGCTCTGATTTCTTTTCAATTAATAAATTTATTTTCAATTAATATATACAGTCACGTGAAAAAGTAAGTACACCCCATGTAAAGTTTTGACTTTTTCAACATATTTCAACATACAGCTATTTGATCTTCATTTCAACAATATTGATAGATAAAGGTGATATAATATAACAAATATCATGAAATATTTACATTTTGCAGTCCATTGTATAATTTAAATAAACATAAATGCAAATTTCGCATGTGGAAACAGTAAGTACACCCCTATATTTATCACTACTTCAAATACCTAAAATTAGAATCAGGTGCAAATGATTAGAACATCGTTAGAGAGGATATTGGAGGAACCTGTCTTATTTAAACCTCAGACATTTAGTTTGGTTTGCTTTTTGTTGTTGAAGTGTGCGGCGTCACCATGCCTAGATCAAAAGAGCTCTCTACGGCCTTCAGAAAGAAGGTCATAGATGCCTACGAGTCTGGGAAGGGATTTAAAAAGATCTCCAAACAATTTGAAATCAATCATTCGACTGTCCGAAAGATCATCTACAAGTGGAGAACATTCCAAACAACTGCCAACTTGTTCAGGCCAGGCCGCCCCAGCAAGTTCAGGCCGAGAGCAGACCGCAAGATGCTGAAAGAAGTCTCTAAGAACCCCAGAATGTCATCACGGGAGCTACAGGTAGCTCTTGCCACTGTTGATGTCAAAGTGCATGAGTCTACCATTAGAAAGAGGCTGCATGAATTTGATCTACATGGGAGGTGTGCCAGGAGGAAACCTTTGCTGTCCAGAAAGAACATCAGGGCAAGACTAAAGTTTGCCAATGAACACCGAGGCAAAGACCAGCACTTCTGGAACAATGTGCTCTGGACAGATGAGTCAAAGGTAGAGCTATTTGGCCACAGTACCAGAAGACATCTTTGGCGAAAACCAAAGACAGCATTTGACCACAAGAACCTGATACCAACTGTAAAGCATGGTGGTGGAAATATTATGGTTTGGAGCAGCTTTGCTGCATCAGGGCCTGGGCAGCTCACCATCATAGAATCCACTATTAATTCTTCATTGTACCAGAAGGTGCTTGTGGATAATGTGAGGCCATCTGTCGGAAAGTTGAAGCTCAACCGAAGGTGGACCTTGCAACATGACAATGGCCCTAAACATACCAGTAAATCCACCATGGAATGGCTGAAAAGAAAGAAATGGAGGGTTCTGCAATGGCCAAATCAAAGCCCGGATCTAAATCCCATCGAGATGTTGTGGGGGGATTTGAAACGAGCTGTGCATGCAAGAATCCCCTCAAACATCGCACAGCTGAAAGAATTCTGCATGGAGGAGTGGGCAAAAAATTTTCCCAGTCGATGTCAGAGACTGGTAGACAGTTCTAAGAAACGCCTACTTGAGGTTGTTTCTGCCAAAGGGGGCAATACCACCTATTAGAGCCAAGGATGTACTAACTTTTTCCACATGCAAAATTTGCATTTATGTTTATTTAAATTATACAATGGACTACAAAATGTAAATGTTTCATGATATTTGTTATATTATATCACCTTTATCTATCAATATTGTTGATATGAAGATCAAATAGCTGTATGTTGAAATATGTTGAAAAAGTCAAAATTTTACATGGGGTGTACTTACTTTTTCACGTGACTGTATATGCAATGCATCACGGTTGAAAGACATATTCCAAGTGTTGCACTTTTGATTATATCAAGGTCTGAAGAAAGGGGAAAGTCTGCTACCTGCCTGTCTGAAGGAGCTGGGATGCCACCGCACAGGGTGGAGTTACCATCAAAGAGATAAAGAGGACTTTCCAGAGAGCTAGATAGATTGTTGATGAAGATAAGGAATAGGACTGTACCCAGTACACTGCCTTGGGGGCACTCCAGCCTTTACAGGGAGAGGAAATGAAAGGATTCCGTTGATAGCCACACGTTGGCTGCAAAAGTAGAGGATGTCAGTAAGCCATGTGTGGAGTTGGCCTTGGGTGCGATATGCAGAGAGTTTGGAGAGCAAGGCAGGATTCCAGAGTGAATTGAAATCTCGAGATGTGTCGAGAGAGACGGCCCTGATCTCATGTCTGACATTGTTGGGAGAGTAGAAGCAGCATGTCCGATGTGGAATGACTTGATCTGAATCCAAATTGATGATGTGAGATTAGGACGTTGGAGAAAAGGAAGGATTTCAGCTCAACTGCGATGATGGATTGCATGACCTTGCTGATGATTGGAAGTAACCTCATAGGTCTGTAGTTAAGTGGACTGTTTTTTGTGCCTGGTTTATGCAAATGATAAGATGCACAGAGCAGAAAGAGGATATACAAGCGCAACAAAGCAAGTTTTTAGCACACGTGAGTTGCTGTCCGGTCCAGTTAGAGTCAGATTTGAGGGTTGCCAAAAACGTCTCCACCTTCTCAGATGTTTCTTCTCAAAATTCACTGGTTTAAGAAGTATTCATCCCCTTAGGTCAGTACTTGGTGGAAGCATCTTTCGCAGCAATGACTGCTTTGAGTCTTTTGTGTTTGTCTCTACCAGCTTTGTACAGTGAGATGGTGAAATCTTTACCCATTCTTCATGTGAAAATTGCTCTCGTTCTACCAAGTTTGATGGGGATCGTCGATGGACTGCAATGTTCCAGTCTCGCCATAAATGTTCAATTGGGTTCAAGTCCGGACTTTGACTTGGCCCTCAATAACATTTTTTTTTTCTTTTTCAGCCACTCCAGTGTGGCTTTTGCTTTGTGCTTTGGATCATTGTCCTGCTGAAATGTGAATCTCCTGCCCAGTTTCAAATTCATGGGTGACTCAAGCAAGTTTTCATTAAGGAATCTCCTGTACTTTGCATCGTTGATTGTCCCTTCTATCCTGACAAGCTTGACTGTCCCTGCTGATGAAAAGCATCCCCATAACATGATGATACCACCACCATGCTTGACAGTACGAATGGTGAAAACTGGGTGATGTGCAGTGTTAGGTTTGCACCAGATATAACACTTTGAATTTAAACCAAACATTTCCATTTTTTTTCTCATCTGACCACAAAACGTTTCTCTACATGCTTGCAGTATCGTTAAGATGCTTTTTCACAAACTCCATAAGAGCTTTCAGATGAGTCGTTTTCAGTAATGGAGACCAGCTTTGTGTCCAAAGGGCCAGCTTTGTGAAGGAAATGAGATATTGTTCATTGATGAAGACTGAACCCCATCTCAGTCATAGATCCTTGCAGATCTTTCAAAATCATTGTTGGATTTACGGTGACATCCTGAACCAGTTTCCTGCTTGTCCGGCTGCTAAGTTTGGATGGGCAACCTGATTTGGGTGGAGTCTGGGTTGTATGATATGTCTTCCTCTTCTTAATGATTGATTTCACTGTACTCAAAGGGATAATGAGTGACTTTGAAATCTTCTTATAACCCTCTCCTGAACGGTGCTTCTTCACCACTTTATGTCTGACTTCTTTGGAAAGCTCATTGGTCTTCACATTTACCTTGTTGTTTGACCAAGTGAGTTGCACCTTAAAAACTCCTTAGATAAGTGGGGGAGTATTTTTAACATAAACCACTCATTACATACAGGTGAAACCTATTACACTTATTTTGTAACATTTCAAACAAATAATTTGCTCATGAAGTGATTAATGGTAAATTAGTCAAAGGGTTTGAGTACTTATGCAACTGAGAATCATCTGATTTTCTCTTATTCTGATTCGTTTTTCACCATTATCACTTTGTAGTAGTTTGTGAAAACTATATATAAAGTTTGATTTGAAAGCATCATGAAATAACACAGGTGGCATAAAAATGTGAAAACCTTGGAGGGAGTGAATACTTTTGCAGGTTATTCTACATACAGAGAATTTCCTTATTTAATACAGTACACTAGGAGATGACAAATTGAAACGCTTGCAGTTAATGCAACCGTAACCATGCGAAAGAGGTTTCACCTGTTCTCGATGCACAATTGAGCTCGCTCATCATAAATGGGTCGAATATGACTGATAAATCCAGAGAAGCACACCACAGTGTTGTTTTTGTATACATAAATCTAGGCCTATTGAGGAGTGAAACAACAGTGGGCAGCAGGTTCACAGATTGACAGATGATCAATACAGAACAGGGAGGCCTGAATATCTCACATGAGTGGATGTGTTGCAGAAAGGGAGGGGGTTGGCAAGAATTGTGGTGGATTCGGGAGAAAACACAAGGTGATGATGGGCAGCACTTTTGCAAGGCTGGAGGGAAGGGCATGGGAGATAAAACGCAGGGATTCAAGGGGAATAGAGGGATGAAAGTATGGGGATGAGCATTCAGCTTCGAACTGGGGAGGTTAATCAAGTGTGAGATCTGGAAGAACATGCGTGGCTTGGGTGGGTTGATGAGAGGAGTAGCAAGGCCAGTATTGAGCTGAGTCTGCCAACCTGCCTGTGGTGGACAAGCATGAGACCTTGAGATTCAGACTCCTACTGTGATACGCTGATGAAAAAAATCTCTGGGATACCAGTCCAGTTCCCACACTGAGAGCAATACTTTACCTGGATTATGGATTCCTTTCAGAAACTACCTTATTTTGGGTGTCATTTTGACAGACTGACAGAGACTTCAGCAGTCTTTTGTTGTACAAGAGCAAATTTACTATTCGGTGTGGATGTCAAATAGGTTTATTAAGAAAAGAATACTTTATGGGACAAGCAGGAAATGTGACTTACCCCTGATGTTATCGACTTGATAACATCACCATGACACCAGCGCAGACATTTGGTCAGAAGGCACTTACCCCTTCCACTGACCAATGAGGAAACTGTCCTTGCAAAAGCTCAGCTGCATCCATAGACTGCCATTGGTTTGTGATAGTTTTGATAAAAACAATACTCATTCATATTCTCTCTATCTCTCCCACCATGTCCTAGTATTGTCCACAGTACTGGCCTGAGGAAGGCATGCTGTGTCACGGACCTATTCAAGTCGAGTTTGTCGCCTTCAACATGGAGGGAGATATTGTCACCAGAACTTTCCGGATCTGCAACATGGCCAGGGTAAGGTTGCAGTAGCATTTGTACAAATAGTACTCGACCAAACTAATGCAATCCCTTCGCGGTCATAGCTGTAACGTGTTAATTTCCTCCATTTCTTCTCGTTCTGCTCGATCCCTCTTGAAGTTTTTTTCTTTAAGTCGTTACTTCAAGGTGTTGTTAATGCTCAGACCTCACCATGACCTTGTATTCCAGTTGTACCCACCACCTCTCCTCCCGTCATGCCTTTCTCAACAAGATTGCCATGATTTACGGGAGGTGTTAAATTGAACAAAGCTGTTTTTGAAGCAGTGAAGCCGCTTCAATATTTGGCTGTCCTTCCTTCCATATGTCCATCCATCTGTCAAAATGAATAAGAAGAACCTTTCTGACCCACCACGTTTAATTCTGAAGGGTTCTAAAGTGTAATTCTAAAGGGCTCTATTCGGTCATTGTAATGGGTTCTAATGGGGTTTTTTGTATACAAAGTCGAGGCTTGTCTAAGAGCTAACACATAAAACATAAACAGAGACACATAAAATATATAATAAAGGGTGCGGGAGACAAGAGGGGGAGAGAGAGAGGGAAACACACAAACTACAGTAGAGCGGGGACATCGGTAGATCTGTGGGAGGGGGGAAGAGTACAGGTAATAAAACAAAACACTACTAGGACTTTCAGGAAAGAAGTCGAAATTTGAAAAAGGTGGATTTGGGGTGTATTAACGGGGGTAGAAAAGATTAAAGTTTTGGATGGGGTAAATAAGAGATGGTGATGAACAGCTGTTTTAATGACCTAGAAGGGGGAGTGAAATTGAAGAGAGTGTGGGAGTTTGCTCCAAATGCAGGAGAAAAGAGGAATGAAAGAGTGAAGGTGAGCAGTGCGTCTTGAATTTGGCAATTTCACCATAAGAGGGTTGCTTGCTGATCGTGTGCATCCTGAAGGAATATTTGGGGAACAGAGCACAGACAGAGCTGGGGGAGCCAGGCAGGAGATGAGTCGGTAGAAGATAGGAAGACCACCTACCTGCCTGCAGTGAGAGAGTGGTGAAAGGCCCACAGAATTAGCTTCATCGCAGGAGATACCAATGATTCTGAAAGCTTTGGTTTCTACAGCGTGAAGCCGAGCCAGGTGTGAGGCAGGAGCACCAGCCCAGAGGGGAGAGCAGTACTCCATCAAGCTGCGGATGAAAGCTTTGTGTGTGGTGAAAAGCTCAGTAGTGCCCAGAAAGGACTTCGCACGACGGAGGATGCCCAGTTTGCGACTGGCTTTGGAGGCCAGCTTGGAAATGTGGTTTTCCCAGGAGAGATCATGGTAGATAGTGAGACCCAAAAGCTTGAGTGGCAGAACGTAAAGGTTTTGATACATGGGTGTGGAGGGAAATCAGGGGTCTTATTCCCCAAAGACCACCGGCTCAAAGATCCATTGGATCGTTTTATTAAAAACATATATTTACAGTGCAAACTATCATAATGTGCACGTGGATGATAGGAGAGACGAACATGTTGCCTACTCGAAATCATAGCTCGCTCCACTGCTCGGTTTTCAAGCACAGCTTTTATACACTCATGATTCGAATAGGTGGGAGTGAAAGAAAAGAAACATGTAAACCCGCCCCCCACAGGTCACGTAAGCAAGACCTTTCATTCGTAGGGAACACATTCATCTGCCTCGGATCGCAAGAAAAGACAGTCCTTTCAAGTTACATCTGTGACATTCCAAAGAGATATGCAGATTACCTCCAGAGAACTTAACAATGCCTTACTCAATCTCAATGTGACCCTTGGATCACAATTTACAAAAAAAAAAATACGTTTGCTCCATACCGCCCATCGAGCTAGTTTGACCTCCGCTACAAAGTAAAGATATGCAGATTTGCAAAACAACAATCAGAGTGAGGTTGCATTTCATGTTGGTTAACTTTCAAAACTTAACAACAGTCAATTTGACCTCTAGAGTCACAGAGGATGTGCGAACATGGAAATCAGTTTCAAGAATGCAGAGCATTGTTCATGCAGATTAGATAAGCAGATTAGGTCTCAAAGTCTGACATTTCGGCACCATTCAGAGTCTAATGTCCTTCAAAATAATTCATTTGAAAACATTCATTCGATATATATAAATATACACGTTTATATTTATAAGATTTCCTAAATCCTATTATCATGTATTTCAACATTGTGCAGATGAATTCATCATTGGGAACACATAACCCCAACACTATATTTCAAAGCATAACACATCACATGGTACAAATGAGTCATATAGATGAATTCAACAGTGGAAATACATAACAACAACAACAACAACAGGCATTTTAAGGCCATTTTCCCTGCTAGAGCGGGGGTTAGCCTTGCGGTCCCCATGACAATCTTCTCCATTTTGCCCTATTTTCTGCATCTCTCCTTGTTAACCCCCTTGCCCGCATTTCTTCTTCCACCATCTTTAGCCAAGTCTTTCTCGGTCTTCCCCGTTCTCTACTTCCTTCTACATTCATTTCCATCACTCTTCTCAACCAGTCACTTTCATCCTTCCTCAACACATGACCAAACCATCTCGACCTGTTTCTCTTCACAGCATCCATCGCAGGCTCTATTCCCATCATCTTTCGCAATACATCATTTGTCTTCCTCTCTCTCAACGATACTCCACACATCCACCGAGCCATTCGCATTCCACCCTTTCCAGCCTTCGTTGCTGCTCTACGTTCATTACCCATGTCTCGCTCCCATAAATCATAACACTTCTCACACATGCAGCATACGCCTTTCCCTTCAGCTTCAACGACACTCCCCTCCTCATCAGCACGCCACTCAGTTCCCGAAACTTCTTCCATGCACATCTCACTCCAGCAACCGTTGCCGAGTCTGATCCACCTTCTCCATTTAGCATGTCTCCTCGGTAGCAAAAAAATACATAATAACACAACAATATATATCTCCACATATGTCCCCTTATTTTACAAATTAATTTACCATTGCTTCGTTTGTAGCAAGACATTATTTCTATAAGAGCACAACAGTGCAGGATTTCTATCTTGAGTCAGTGAGAAATAAAATAATTTGGTCAAGGTGCCAGCGATAACTCACCTCCCTGCTCAGAAAACACTGCAGAATAATTATTTAGCTTATAATTCTCCCACATGGGCGAACAGGGTTTATTTGGGCTAAGGCTCGTCAAACAGGGTTTTTATGCGTGGGATAAGGCTCGTTGTAGAGCTGGCACACACACACACACACACACACACACACACACACACACACACACACACACCTAACAAAGCCAGTGAGGGATGTCAGTTTAGTCGCCTGTTCAGTCGTGAGGGGTGTCAGTTTGTTATTGTTTACACAATGTATATATATACAAGCATACCCATTAGTATATATATATATATATATATATATAAACACACTCCTCGAGTTACAACGTAGGCGACTTACGACGACTCGCACTTTGGACAGTTGCAAAAATCGCAGTTGCTCCTTGTGCCTCACGCTGACAACATCCCTTACGCTCCATCGCCGAAAAGTGTGTGTGTGTACCGGCCTGCTATCATCATGTCTAGCAAGAGGAAGAGTGCATCCACTGATGGATCGGAGAAAAAGAAGAGGAAGGCGATCGACCTGGAGTTAATGATGAAAATAGTCGTGCAGCTCGAGAACGGTAAAAGCATGGCCGCCATCTCACGTGACTTAGGCAGTTGGACAGAGAACCATCAGCGTATGCTTTTCTACACCAGGGCCAGAGCACTCAATCTTCGCATCATCGACATTCTACACAGTCGAAAGTGTAGATGATGCGAAGAATTTTCATGTCACGCAGGTCGGCCTGTGATTTATTTTCAAATGTGACACATCATATTTTACTGGAAGCATACATCCCTATCAAGCTCAAATAGTGATGGTAGGGATAACTGGATTACTGATGGAACGTTGGTGAACGACATTGAGGGTAACGTTTCTGGTTTCTCCAACATCAACAACCAATGGTTTAACCTCCATCGAGGAAACATCTCCATCGTGAAACTCCTAAAGAAGGTGCTTTTTCCCCCATAATTGTTCTTCAACCTAACCTGTATGCTCACGGTTTATACAATATCTCGGCTTATTGATGAGTGAAGAGTAAGGCGATCCTGGTATGCACCTTCTCTGTCCTCTGCCTCACCACTGATGGATGACCAGCCATCTTGTTCAAAGGACTAATTTGTGTGTTTATGGTATCGGGTACTTTATCACTTCTTATTGCAGTGCCACGTTATTTGTGTACCTCATTATGTACCTGTATTTTGTAACCTTTTTTTGTACAATAAAACGCATTGTAATGTCATAAAGTCTTTTATTTCAACCCTTTTATTTATTTTACTTATTGTACAGTGTATGGATTGGATTGGATTATGGGATTTAGGCTGTATGACTTTCAACAAATGATGCTATTGTGGAACACGGACCATTGTCCATGATAATAATAAGTCCATGAGGGGTGACTCGACTTACGACTACTTCGACTTACGACCTGCTTGTCGGAACCTAACCCCATCGTAACTCGAGGAGAGTCTGTATATATATATATATATATATATATATATATATATATATATATATATATATATATATATATATATATATATATTGTTGCGGTTCTGAGAATGTACATATACCATCATTAAAGGTTAAAGGTTTGCCCCCATAGTTAGTCCACATGCATACACGTAGGCCACCTTAGAACATTAGTTATGTCATAGTATGTGTGAGGATAAGGCCATTCCCATTAGTGATACCTGCGTTGTGTAAAAGAAATAAGTATAGGCCCCATTCATTTTGCCTCCACCCTCCAAATCTACCACGTTTGGCAGCATCCATCCCGCGCCCCATTTTGGCTATGACACCTCGCCTTAGGATGCTCACTAGTCGAGGGACACGAGGTAGGCCTGAGAGAGAGTGGAGCCGGCGTTGAGGTCGGGGAGCGGCAGCGAGACGGTAAGAGCCAACAACCAACCAGGGCTCGGGTGAAATGGCGTGAGGGGTGTGGTAAGGGTGCGGCTGGCAAGTTCCAGAGGGTTCGCTGGGTGGCGCTATATAAACACGTGCACAAAGCCCTTCCACAGGACTTATGCGATGTGACTGTGCTAAAAGGACTTGCTGGGGAAGGTTGGCTGTGTAAAGGACTGTCCAGGATTGATGCAACAGCGCGCATGATAAAGGCCTCGTGAGGAAAGCGCATTGGAAAAGGACTACAGCGGATACGTGCTTTGAAAGAGCACGTATGCTATTGAACTTGCATTAGGGAGTGCCTATTGAGCGGTATTTGGAGCGCATATAGCGCCAGTGCATCTAATACGTACGTGACCGTGGTCGCCAGTAACCGCCAGCCAGCCTTGCCTTTCGCCCTGTAATTGTCCTCTCCGCGTAAACGACCCGCGGGGAACTTCTGCCGCCCTGACCATCTGCTTCACGGTACGAGTCGAGGACCGGAGCGACTGCCTGGACGCCATCATCCCTGGACCATCACCCCGACCTTCTACATCCCGTGTGAGTGTGTCTGAGAGTGAAACGGGCCCGTGTCCAGGGGATAAGTATAAGACTGTATAAGCTGCCTTGTATGTTCTTCTCCTTCCTGTACAAAGTGTAAATAAACCAATCTGTTCTTCCTTTATTTCCTGATTCGACCGTATCAGTCCTTTCCTCCATTGGGTAAGCGTGGCACGATTCGGAACCGCTCAGATCGGGTTTAGTTCCTGTTAACAGCTTGGATCACGGCTCGCTATCGCTCGGCATTTCCACTACAACCGTGATTCGGGCGGGGTTATTTCCTTGCTTCCTGGGAGGCGTTGGCAATTAGGTATTAGGAATTCGGCCTACGACCCTACTCAATGCTGACCGGAAGGAACGTCATAGCCCCGGATCGCGTCGGCTAGTAAAAGACAAGGGGACTAATCCCCCCTTGGTAAGGGAAAGGCCGACGTTGAGATCCGCAACAATATATATATATATATCCTTCAAAATTATTTTTTGAAGTTATTGGAAAAAAAAAAAAACCTCAAAAACAAAAGTTATTGGAGCATGGAACGAAGGTATTGGAAACGGTGTTGGAGAGGAGGATAAGGAAGAAAGTGAAGATTGACGAAATTCCGTTTGGATTTATGCCAGGAAGAGGAACGACAGACACACTTTTTATTGTGAGGCAGTTGCAGGAGAAGTACATGGAGAATAGGAAGAATTTGTTTCTTGGGTTTGTTGATCTGGAGAAAGCATTCGATAGGGTTCCACGTGAAGTAGTGGCATGGGCATTGAGGAAGTTAGGAGTGGAGGAATGGTTGATCAGAGTGGTGATGGAAATGTACAAAAGAGCACGCACAGCTGTAAGGACAAAGGACGGGAACAGTGGTGAGTTTGAGGTGAAGGTGGGAGTGCATCAGGGCTCGGTACTAAGTCCACTACTATTTGTAGCTGTGATGGAGGTGCTGGCTCGGAACGTAAAGGAGGGTTTACCGTGGGAGTTGTTGTTTGCAGATGATCTTGTGTTGATTGCAGAAAGTATGGATCGACTGAAGGAGAAGATGAACAAGTGGAAGGAATGTATGGAGACAAAAGGTCGGAAGGTGACTATCGGAAAAACGAAGGTGATGGCAAGTGGTAAAGCATGTGGTGAGGTGGAAAGAACTGGGAAGTGGCCATGTGCTGTGTGCAGGAAGGGTGTTGGAGTGAATTCCATTTAATGTACAATGTGCGCTGAGTTGGTTCATCAAAAATGTAGTGGTTTGAGAGGGTCATTAACCAGTGTGGCAGATACATTCAAGTGTAAGGTGTGCACAGAGGGAGCTGCAGATGGAGGAAATATTGAGTTGGATCTTGGAGATGGCGTGAAGCTGGAAGGTGTGAAAACATTTTGTTACCTAGGAGACGTGCTGAATGGAGAAGGTGGATCAGACTCGGCAACGGTTGCTGGAGTGAGATGTGCATGGAAGAAGTTTCGGGAACTGAGTGGCATGCTGACGAGGAGGGGTGTCGTTGAAGCTGAAGGGAAAGGTGTATGCTGCATGTGTGAGCAGTGTTATGATTTATGGGAGCGAGACATGGGTAATGAATGTAGAGCAGCAATGAAGGCTGGAAAGGGTGGAAATGTGAATGGTTCGGTGGATGTGTGGAGTATCGTTGAGAGAGAGGAAGACAAATGATGAATTGCGAAAGATGATGGGAAGAGAGCCTGTGATGGATGCTGTGAAGAGAAACAGTTTGAGATGGTTTGGTCATGTGTTGAGGAAGGATGAAAGTGACTGGTTGAGAAGAGTGATGGAAATGAATGTCAAACGAAGTAGAGGACGGGGAAGACCGAGAAAGACTTGGCTAAAGATGGTCGAATAAGAAATGCGGGCAAGGGGATTAACAAGGGGAGATGCAGAAAATAGGGCAAAATGGAGAAGATTGTCATGGGGACCGCAAGGCTAACCCCCACTCTTGCAGGGAAAATGGCCTTAAAATGCCTGTTGTTGTTGTTGTTGTATATATCCTTCAAAATAAACTCAATCCATTTTTCGCATTTGAAAATTGTAATTTGTATAACTGCAAACTCTGAAAGAAAAATCTCCATGAAAATTTGCGTAAAAACCATCAACAAGTCTGTGAAATAAAGAAATAAGTAAATAAATAAATAAACATTCATTTAAATCAAGCTTGGGTTCGGTGATGCTTGCCCATAATCATAAAGCTTCTATTTATTATGTACCAACGTACAAAGCACAGTTTTAACGTGAGGTGGATCTGATGAGGTGAGTTGGATGCATGTGGTGAGGTGGATAGAACTGGGAAGTGGCCATGTGCTGTGTGCAGGGAGGGTGTCGGAGTGAACTCCATTCATTGTACAATGTGCACTGAGTGGGTTCATGGAAAATATCGTTGTCTGAGAGGGTCATTATCCAATATCCAGTGTGGCAGCTACATTCAGGTGTAAGGTGTGCATGGAGGGAGCTGCAGATGGAGGAAATGTTGAGTTGGATCTTGGAGACGACGTGAAGCTGGAAGGTGTGAAAACATTTTGTTACCTCGGAGACATGCTGAATGGAGAAGGTGGATCAGACTCGGCAACGGTTGCTGGAGTGAGATGTGCATGGAAGACATTTTGGGAACTGAGTGGCGTGCTGATGAGGAGGTTAGTGTCGTTGAAGCTGAAGGGAAAGGTGTATGCTGCATGTGTGAGAAGTGTTATGATTTATGGGAGTGAGACATGGGTAATGAACGTAGAGCAGCAAGGAAGGCTGGAAAGGGTCGAAATGTGAATGCTTCGGTGGATGTGTGGAGTATCGTTGAAAGAGAGGAAGACAAATGATGAATTGCAAAAGATGATGGGAATAGAGCCTGTGATGGATGCTGTGAAGATAAACAGGTTGAGATGGTTTGGTCATGTGTTGAGGAAGGATGAAAGTGACTGGTTGAGAAGAGTGATGGAAATCAATGTAGAAGGAAGTAGAGGACGGGGAAGACCAAGAAAGACTTGGCTAAAGATGGTGGAAGAAGAAATGCAGGCAAGGGGGTTAACAAGGGGAGATGTAGAAAATAGGGCAAAATGGAAAAGATTGTCATGGGGCCCGCTATGCTAACCCCCGCTCTAGCAGGGAAAATGGCCTTAAAATGCCTGTTGTGAGTAATAATGGTCTGGGGCTGTTTTTCATGTTTTGGGCTAGACCCCTTGGTTCCATTGAAGCGAAATCTTAACTCTACAGCATACAATGACATTCTAGACGATTGTGTGCTTCCAACTTTGTGGCAACAGTTTGGGGGAAGGTCCTTTTCTGTTTCAGCATGACAGTTTTCCCATGCACAAAGCAAAGTCCATACAGAAATGGTTTGTCGCGATCGGTGTGGAAGAATTTGACTGGACTGCACAGATGCCTGACCTCAACCCCATCAAACACCTTTGGGATGAATTGGAACGCCAACTGCGAGCCATGCCTAATCGCCCAACATCAGTGCCTGACCTCACTAATGCTCTTGTGGCTGAATGGCAGCCAATCCTCGCAGCAATGTTCCAACATCTCGTGGAAAGCCTTCCCTGAAGAGTGGATCCTGTTATAGCAGCAATGGGGGGACCAACTCCAAATTAATGTCCTTTAGGAGTTGCCGAAGGCGAGAAGATGAGGCCATTTCGTTGGGTACAAAGCTTGTTTATTGTACAGAAATCTCCAGCAACTGCTCGCGAACAGAAGTCGTAACGGCTTATATAAAACCAAAAACCCTCTTCGGAGGGCGTGGCTCCAACAGCCGTGCGTGCGTCACGACCACACAACCAAAAGTCCCACAGGCCCGCGCACGTGGATTATTACCAAATAAGGACATGCAAATAAGGTAAAGGTAACCGCCACATGCGAATAAGGTAACCGCCACATGCGCCCCCCCAGAATACACTGTGACGGGCTTGTACATAGTTCGCAGGCACGCTCGGCGGTTGCCGAGAAGGCGCGAGCTGTGCTCGGCCTCGATACGCGTGAAAAAACGCTGCCGTGGGGTTGAGTCGACCGAGGGGCTGGTCTAGGCCTCAGGGGAGGCTGCCGAGGTACCTCGCGGGCCTCCCGAGGATGTAGAGTAGGAGTCGTAGTTGCGCGAGTGGCGAGCAGCGGTAGCAGTTGTAGTTGCAGCAGTAGGAGTTGCAGGAGCGGCGAGCAGCAGTGCGCGCGAAGGTAACGAGGCTCCAGCACGCGCGAAGGTAACGAGGCTCCAGCGCGCGCGAAGGTAACGAGGCTCCAGTGCGCGCGAAGGTAACGAGGCTCCAGTGCGCGCGAAGGTAACGAGGCTCCAGTGCGCGCGAAGGTAACGAGGCTCCAGTGCGCGAAGGTTATGAGCAGCAGTGCTCGGCCTGTGTGCGCGAAGGTTACGAGCAGCAGTACTCGGCCTGTGTGCGCGGAGGTTACGAGCAGCAGTACTCTGCCTGTGTGCGCGGAGGTTACGAGCAGCAGTACTCTGCCTGTGTGCGTGGAGGTTACGAGCAGCAGTGCTCGGCCTGTGTGCGCGGAGGTTACGAGCAGCAGTGCTCGGCCTGTGTGCGCGGAGGTTACGAGCAGCAGTACTCGGCCTGTGTGCGCGGAGGTTATGAGCAGCAGTGCTCGGCCTGTGTGCGCGGAGGTTACGAGCAGCAGTACTCGACCTGTGTGCGCGGAGGGTACGAGCAGCAGTGCGCGCGAAGGCGACGAAGTAGCCGTGCCGCCAACGCCTCGTAACGGCGTTCCTTCGGAGGGTCCCGGAGCAGACTCGCCCCTCTAGTCGTAGAGGAGGAACCGAGCGTGGTGCGCGAACCACATGGCCGCTCGTCGTTGCTAAAACTCCGGCAGTTCGAGTTTAGGTCTTGTGGAAGAAATTGCGGTCGCAATACTGCCGTGTTCATGTGCAGCCCCCGAATACGTTCGGGGGCGGCTGAGGTCACCAATTTAGGAGTTGCCGAAGGTGAGAAGATGAGGCCATTTCGTTGGGACAAAGCTTGTTTATTGTACAGAAATCTCCAGCAACTGCTCGCGAACGGAAGTCGTAACGGCTTATATAAAACCAAAAACCCTCTTCGGAGGGCGTGGCTCCAACAGCCGCGCGTGCGTCACGACCACACAACCAAAGGTCCCGCAGGCCCGCGCACGTGGATTATTACCAAATAAGGACATGCAAATAAGGTAAAGGTAACCGCCACATGCGAATAAGCTAACCGCTACAGTCCATGATTTTTGAATGAGATGTGTGATGTTCGGGTGTCCACATACATTTGGTGATGTAGTGTGTATATATATACGTGCGCGGGCCTGTACATGTATATATGTGTGTACATATGAATATACATATATATATATATATATATATATATATATATATATATATATACATATATATACATATATATACATATATATACATATATATACATATATATACATATATATACATATATATACATATATATACATATATATATATATATATATATATATACATATATATATATATACATATGTATACATATATATATATATATATATATATATATATACATGTAGGTATGTATGCATATGTTATGTACATATGTACATCTTCTTTATGACACAATAACATTAAGGTTTGGTTTCTCACCCAGACTTTCTGAATATTCTGAGCCTGAATGATGGAGGGAAGATGGAGTCATGGCGCCCTCTTGTGCATGCATTGCCTTTTGGAGTGGATCATATTATGGACTGAAAGGACTCAGCCACAATAACCCACCTGTTTTAAAACGACTATCTAATGGGGGATCCTATCAGGATATGAGGAGATGATGAACAAATCAATATGGAATTTTGCATTTGAACCACCTGGGAATCCTAACATCTTGAGTCATGGGTTCAGTATGGAACGACACACAGACAAACGTACCGTTTCATTGCACTGTTACAAACGTCATTCTTTAACATTTATTGCCACTTTATTTGTATAATATCATTGTTCAATTTGAAAAAAATAGATGAAATAGCGATGAGTTATTGAGGTGTAAAAGGTGCGGTAATGAAATGTACATGGAATCTGAATGTCTCGCTGACATCCCACAGTTTTGCAATTTTGGACAAAGCACCCATGCGCTATGCATGTGCACTCTCTATTCCATCAGCTAGCATGCATAAGGTAACTCACAGGGTTCCAAGTGAGTGGAAAGAACCTTCCCCAATGTCTCTATATTCCTGTCTTCGAGCTCAGAGTTGGTCCCCTCCAGTGATCAACGGAACGATGTCACCTCGAAACCAGAATCTCGTTCCGAGCGCACCTGGTCACAGCAACGCACACAATCGCACCTCCTGTCTGCGAACCCTGGCCAAATCACCTGAGTTCATCCCCGCCGTACAAAACAACATCAAGCTCACCCTGTTCAATACCCGGTCCCTCAACAACAAATGCCTCATCCTGAACGACTACATCCTGGAAAATAAACTGGACTTTCTCTGTCTCACTGAAACCTGGCAACAGCCTCTGGACTACTTCGCACTCAACCTCACCACACCCAATGGAAATTCCTACATCAATAAACCACGCTCGGAGGGCCGAGGTGGTGGAATTGTCGTTATTCACCGACAAGACATCAGGACCAGCCTCATCTCCATCGCATCTGCTCCATCATTTGAACACCTGGCTTTTAAACTCTCTGGTCACACACAGTCAGTCATGGCTGTTGTCTACCGCCCTCCCAAACCACACCCATCATTCCTGTCTGACTTCTCCTACTTTCTGACCCAGCTATGTTCCCTTTCCCCCTCAATCCTCCTCCTTGGTGATTTCAATATCCACATGGACTCCACTGACTCCACGATAACCACTGACTTCACTGATTTACTCACCTGCTTTAACCTCACTCAACATGTCAACTCCTACCCATAACCGTGGTCACATTTTGGACCTTGCCTGCTCTACTGGATTAATTTTGCACCATCTCTCTGGCTCCGACCTCACCCTCTCTGACCACTTCGCCATCACTATGACCATCAACATCCCCGCCCCAACACCAAGGCATTATCGCACTATCAACTTCCGTAAGCTAAACGCTCTTTCACCTACCTCATTCTCATCCACCCTCTCTGAAAAAATGTCCACTTCTCCCTTCGTTGACCTCCACAACCCTTCTGATTTCACTGACTACTACAACCACACTCTCTCCTCCTGCCTTGACCAACGTGCGCCTATAAAAACCAAAACAGTTTCTTTCACCCATTCTGCTCCCTGGTTTACCCCTGAACTCCGCCTGATGAAAACTCGTGCTCACCAACTTGAAAGACTCCGCAATAAAACAGGTCTCACAATTCACTCCCAAGCCTACAAGGACCACATACAACACGACAAAGATGCCCTCTCCCGCGCCCGCTCCGCCTACTACTCTCAAATTATCCACTCTGGCTCCGGAAACCCAAAAGCACTCTTCTCTACAATAAACAAGCTCCTCAGCCCCCTGAACACCACCACCCAGTCATTCACAGTAGACAACTGCATCTCCTTCCTTTCATTCTTCCAACGCAAAGTTGAAAACATCTACAACAGCTTGACCACCGCCGCACCCGCTCCCCCTCAAACCACCTGCCCCCCCTTATCCTGCCATCCCCTGTCTCAATTCTCCCCAATCTCCCCTACTGACCTCTCAACTCCTCATAGGAATGAAAACTGCCACCTGCACTCTTGACCCCATCCCCTCCAGCTTTGTCAAGGCCTCCCTTCCTGCTCTCTCTCCACTTATCATTGCAACAATAAACTCCTCCCTGTCTACAGGCATCGTCCCACCATCCCTCAAAATTGCTGCTGTTACCCCCATTCTGAAAAAACCTGGACTAAACCCTGACACCCTAAACAACTTCAGACCCATCTCCAACCTACCCTTTCTGTCGAAAGTTTTGGAACGTGCTGTAGCCGCTCAACTCAAACATCACCTCTCTGCCAATAACCTGTATGAAACATTCCAATCTGGATTCCGCTCCAACCACAGTACTGAAACTGCTCTCCTCAAAATCACCAACGACCTTCTCCTCTCCTCTGACACTGGCAACCTCAACATTCTCATCCTCCTCGACCTCAGCGCCGCCTTTGACACCATCGATCACACCATCCTCCTCACCCGACTTGAAACCACCTTTAACGTTACTGGCACTGCTCTCCCTTGGATTAAATCGTACCTCTCTGACAGACGCCAGTTCATCTCCATCAATAACTGCAAATCCCCCACTGCTCCCCTCCCCCAAGGTGTCCCCCAAGGTTCAGTTCTTGGCCCCCTCCTCTTCATCCTTTACCTGTCCCCCCTCGGTCACTTAATCCGCCGTCATGGTCTCCAATTCCACTGCTTCGCCGATGACATCCAGCTTTTCATCTCCACCAAGTCCATCTCCACTGCCACCCACTCTATCCTGACAAACTGCATCACTGAAATAAAACCTTGCCTTCAAATCAACTTCCTCAAACTTAACTATGATAAATCTGAAATAATCATCATTGGCCCAAAAACGCTCATAAAATCCACCAATAACTTTGCCCTCAACATCGACGGAATCCCAGTATCCACCTCCCCTCACATCCGGAATCTTGGCATCAGCTTTGACCAAACCCTCTCCTTCGACAAATACACTAAACAGATAACAAAGACAGCCTTCTTTCACCTGAAAAACATCGCCCGTCTCCGTCCATCCCTCTCCTCCATGGCTGCAGAAACCCTCATCCACGCCTTTATCACCTCCTGTCTGGACTACTGCAATAGCCTCCTCTTTGGTTCACCCTCAATAATCATCAATAAACTTCAATACATTCAGAACTCCGCTGCCCGTCTACTCGCCCATTCCCGGACCCGTGACCACATCACCCCCGTCCTTTACAAGCTTCACTGGCTCCCCATCTCCCAGAGAATCCAGCACAAAATCCTCCTCTTGACCTACAAAGCCCTCCATAACCTGGCCCCATCCTACCTGGCTGACCTCCTCTCCAGACACACTCCCAACCGCAACCTCCGCTCTGCTGGTACCAACCTCCTGACCCCCCCCCCCCCCCCCCCATCCAGACCAAATTCAGATCCTGGGGGGACAGGGCCTTCTCCATCGCTGCTCCCACCCTCTGGAACTCACTACCTCTCACCATCAGAGACTCTTCCTCACTCACCACATTCAAAACATCACTCAAGACCCACCTGTTCAACACTGCATTCAACATTTAACCCACAGCATCTCACCCCTGACTATCTCTTCTCCTTCTCCCTCCTTTTTGCTTTGAATATTTCCCTATTGATTCTTGTTTTTTGCAATTGTTTTTATGTTTTGCTGTGCATTATGTTTTGCACTCTGTCAAAGCGTCTTTGGGCTCCCTGAAAAGCGCAATATAAAATAAATGCATTGTCATTATTATTATGGTACGGGATGTACTTGAGCATATTACTGCCGTGTAAAAGTGAGGAACCGAGTCCCCCCCCCCCCACCCCCCCCCCCCCCCGCCACGGCTCAAAGTATCTATCTCTGCTTTGGTAAGGGATTGTGACCAAGTTGTTCATGGACCAAGTTGTTCATGGACCAAGTTGTTCATGGACCAAGTTGTTCATGGACCAAGTTGTTCATGGACCAAGTTGTTCATGGACCAAGTTGTTGAATTTTTGTTTTTCTCAGTTTTGTTCCGAGGGCTCTTTTCAGGATCTTCACCGAACCCCTGACTGACTCGAATTGTAAATCGTTTGTTTTAATATTCCCGGGGATGTTTTTTTTTTAATCTCAGTGACGCTCTTCTTTTTTGTATTGTTGCTGTCTGGGTGAGACCTTCGAGTCGAAAATGCTCCATTTATCATGGTACAATTTTGACGCTCTTCAGCTTCCAATATCTCTTCACCTCGTTTTTGAGGTCCTGGTATTTGGTCATTTTCTTAGATAATGCAGAAATGACCAAATACCAGGATGAATGACCAAATACTTATGGTATTTGCCATTCGGTCATTAGTCCTGGTATTTGGTCATTTCTGCATTATTTCAGCAAAAATCGCTGGGTACTGATACATCAATCAGCAATGCCGTTTTTTTTTTGTTGTTATTGTATCCCCAAGTACTATATCCAGTCGTATTGCTTCGTTTTCTATCTTCACGATCGATGGGATCAGCAGGTGAGCATGACATCCTCATTTTCAATGTTTGCCCTTTGTTCGTGTTTCCATGAGTTTTCTGGTACTGGGATGTTTCATTTTTTGCAGATATGCCAATGAATCAGTTTGCATACTTTGTTGTGCCGTTGTGTGTAAAGTTGTTCTGATAGTTTTTTTCATCCCGAGAGCAGGTGACTAGTACTTTGTTTCTGTCTTGCTGAATCTACACTTGTCCGTCTGGCTTTGTCCCACCCTCGATATAAAGCCATTGTGTGTCTTTGATCTTGGACATCAATAATGATTCATTCTCCATCCTAGTTGAGCCACCCTCTTCTTAGCAATTCCAATGTAGTGTAGCAGCATAGCAAACCTGTTGTGCATTTTGTGATACAAGCACCAAATTTGGCACAAATGTACATTAATATGTTGCGAACATTTTCAGATATTGGGCCACTTGAAATTCCGTAATTTTTTTTTTCACATTTTTTCAAATTTCGTAATTTCAAATTTTTCGGGTGACACCGTCACAATTTCGGTCTTCGAGGCCGGCCGATATAGTGGGGCGGCTTAGCCCAAATATTCAAAAGAATTGTGCATTTTGTGATACAAGCACCAAATTTGGCACAAATGTACATTAATATGTTGCGAACATTGTGTGGTCAGCAATGAAGACGAGAGTCTGAATTACATGTATGCAAAAGACCTTGTGAACCAGTGAAGCAAATACACGGGTAAGCATGAATTAAATCTAGGGCATGATATAATTTCCATGATGTTTACCTCTACACTCAATGGTGGAAGGAGGTAATGTTTTGATCCCAGCTTGTCTGTATGTCTGTTTGTCTGTTAGTCCACAAAATTCCAGACAAAGCTTGTAGTAGTGGTAGTTGTAGTGGTAGTGGTGATAACAGAAATTGTTATATAGAACTGAACTTATATTATTATTATATGCAGAAAATAACTTCATTTCTATATGCCCTGCAGTGGACAGGTTAATTGGTTTATGCACTGAAGGGGTCACCCTGGTGTGCACTGCTGTGTTCTGCCTCACTGAGTTGTTCAGGTATGATGTACTCAGCACAAGCTTCCGGTCGGCCCGGAGGTGGGGGTGCGGGGCCTGTCACGGAACGTCAAAACAAACGGCCTGCCGGGGCCGCCCAAAAGTCGGGCGTGAGGGGCGCGTCCACTAATGGAACGCCTCTCGCTTCCCAGATCGAGGGCCACGTGGTCAGGAGAACCTCGTCCCTTCCGGTCACACTTTGCCTATCGGCCGGCCTCGAAGACCGAAATTGTGACGG
The DNA here is from genome assembly GCF_964187855.1 of Myxine glutinosa. Classification (NCBI taxonomy): domain Eukaryota; kingdom Metazoa; phylum Chordata; class Myxini; order Myxiniformes; family Myxinidae; genus Myxine; species Myxine glutinosa. The sequence goes on along the minus strand of NC_136271.1, from coordinate 52,351,028 downwards.
TGTCACCCGAAAAATGTGAAATTACGAAATTTGAAAAAATTTGAAAAAAAAAAATTACGGAATTTCAAGTGGCCCAATATCTGAAAATGTTCGCAACATATTAATGTACATTTGTGCCAAATTTGGTGCTTGTTTCACAAAATGCACAATTCTTTTGAATATTTGGGCTAAGCCGCCCCACTAATGAGCATTCTTTGTTTATCTCCAATCTGGCCAATTAATTTTTATATTCCTACTCTTTTGTCGTTCTCCCAGTTGTTGGTGTATATTTGTTGATATTTCATTGTATATTTTTGCTTTGTCTTTTTTGCAATCGTTGGTGTTGTATTTGTTGCCGTTTCGGTTATGTGTGTGACATCTTGTCTTTGCACCTGTCTTTGGAAATGTTTTCCTCGGTGAGTTCAGGATACCTTTTCTGGCTTGCTGTCTTCGTGTTTTCACACAAATTGGATTCTGTAGTCTCTTGACCATTTCCTGTACTCAGTCATTCCTACGGTCGTCATTCTGTGCACTTGGTTGAGCTCCATCAGACACTACCTCCTTCTCGTCTCAGCAGGTACATTCTCGGGATGCATTCATTTTTGTAGAACATTTTGTGGATAGTGATAAGTTTCCTTGTTGTACACCTCTCCCTCCCGCTTCTATCTTTAGGCGCTGCATCTGTGGGAGTCTGTCCACCTTTATCAAAATATGACAGACAACACTTGATAGATAAAGGATTATTTATTTATTTCGTACGTACAGAGAGAAAAGTTTGTCCTCAGGCAAGCAGATCTCTGAATTCCATGTCACAACTGCATTCAATATATACCGGTACTCAAGTTAATTTCGACAAAGGAAGGCAAAAGTTTAAACTGGAGCATGAGATCAGAACGCAAGAATGCTGATATAAGGACCCTTGGCTTCACATTTTTGCACAAGGTCAAACTACAGATAAAACATGTTTTTTTTGCCACCTCAGCACAGAGAAGCAGTTCTGCCCCACAACTGCTCTCAGCCAACTCTATACAAACAAGCATATTTCCTTTTGTCCTGGCTCAACGAAATCACATGATGCATTTACCCAACATACTTTTTGGCCATGGCTGTCTCTGATTGGTCCAGGGATGACAATTATTCATTTTTACCCCGATACGTGACGTCATCACTGGGCGCAAAAAGGGGGCCCCAAAATGACGCGCCGAAAGGGAGTCCTTTTTTTTCAATTTGTTACTTGCAAAATCGAAGATTTTTCAAGTATATTCGTCGGTTGCGTTTATTACTTGGCAAAAACAAAAAAAAATTGACAAGTATGTTGATCTTTCTGGTTTGTGTGTGTTTGTTTGTGTGTGTATTTGTTACTTGCCAAAAAATATATATAAATTGCCGGTATGTTGATCACTCCGGTTTATGTGTGTGTTTGTGTGTTTGTTTGTGTTTGTCTGTCGGCTCACTTATACTTTCCTGCAAGTCAATTTGAAACCGATCTTCACAAAACTTCAGCAAATGGTAGAGTTTGTCGTCCGACAAAATCGTCCCCCCCCCCCCCCCCCCCCCTAGCTCTCTCTGGGCTCTGTCGCCAAAATATTCCTACAGGTCGCACAAGATCTGCCAGCAACCCTCTTATGGTTAAACTGCCAAAATCAAGACTCTCTGCTCACCTTCACTCCTTCATAGTCCGTCAGCTAAGCTAAATATAGCATAACAATTGTGCATTTTGTGAGGAAAGCACCAAATTTGGCACACTAGTAGACTATCATATTATGAAAAGATCTGGATATTGGGCCATCTCAGATTCAGAGATTTGATTTTTGCAAGATTTGCAGATTTGCAAGCTGAGATTGCAACGCCAGGGACGGCCGACTCCTTCCTGCGAGCTGCCCACGTCACCCGCACAAGAAGAGCTCATCAAATCACTGCAGCGGCACTGCACATCCTGCAACACCGTGCGTATGAACGCCACTGTATGACATATGCTGATGATGCAGACGATCTGCCTGAGTTCGAAGACCGGTGTCACCAGAGAGGAGAAGACATTCCCAACTTTCAGTACGGGGCAACTGTGCTGGAACTAGAGATGTTGGTACTGGTCTACGTGCGTTCTCTGCGGCAGGCTTCATTCACGATGTACCTTGATGCCCTGATGGAACTGGTCCCATGGTTCCATGCCTTAGACCACACACACTATGCCAGGTGGGTCCCTGTTCACCTGAGGGACATGGTCGCACTCCCAATGAAGCACCCAGATGTACCCAGAGAATTCAGGGCTGGCAACTTCACTGTACAGAAGACGAAGAAGGTGTTCTCTTCGATCCCAATCGAATCGAAATCTTGCAAAAATCAAATCTCTGAATCTGAGATGGCCCAATATCCAGATCTGTTCATAATATGATAGTCTACTAGTGTGCCAAATTTGGTGCTTTCCTCACAAAATGCACAATTGTTATGCTAAGTTGCCCCACTATCATTCCTCTTTTCTCCTGCCGCTGGAACAAACTCCCTCACTCTCTTCAATCCCACTCCTCCCTCCAGGTCTTTAAAACAGCTGTTCACCACCATCTCTTATCTTCCCCCATCCAAAACCTTGATCTTTTCTATCCCCGCTAATTTCACCCCAAATCCACTTTTTTGAAATACCAACTTCTGTCCTGGAAGTCCTTGGTGTCCTTGTGTTTTATACTTCTCCCACCCCCCCCCCCCCCCCTTCCCACGCCTCCTCCCCCCAAGCCCTCTCCCTCCCGCACATCTCCCTGCTCTCAAATGTTGTGTTTGTGTGCTTCCCCTTCTCTCCCCATCTTGTCTTCCGCTCCCTCTTTTTATATATTTTGTTTGTCTGTTTTATTTGTTTGTGAAATAAATGTTAGCTCTTTCACGAGCCTCGATTCTGTATACAAAAAAAAAAAAAAGGTCAAAAGGTCAACTACGTAGATCAACCACTTTTTTTCGAATTTCTAAAATCCTCAATTTTCATCCGATTGACTTGAAATTTTAAAACGATTTACATATCGGCTAACTGAATTCAACCACCAACTATTTTTGAGATCAGCATAGGGAAAAAGGTCAACATAGGTCAAAGGTCAACCACTTTTTTCAAATTTCTAAAATCCTCAATTTTCATCCGATTCACTTGAAATTTGAATGGGATTTACATATCAGTTAACTGAATTCAACCACAAACTATTTTTGAGATCAACATGGGCCAAAACGTCAACATAAGCCAAATGTCAACCACTTTTTTCCAAATTTCTAAAATCCTCAATTTTCATCTGATTGACTTGAAATTTGAAAAGGATTTTCATATCAGCCAACTGAATTGAACCACCAACTATTTTTGATATCAGCATAGGCCGAAAGATCAACATAGGCCAAAGGTCAGCAATTTCAAATTTCTAAAATCCTCAATTTTCATCCAATTGACTTGAAATTTGAATAGGATTTTCATATCAGCTAACTGAATTCAACCACCAACTTTTTTTTTTTGATCAACATTGGTCACAATGTCAACATAGGCCAAAGGTCAACCACGTTTTCCAAATTTCTACAATTCTCAATTTTCATCTGATTGACTTGAAATTTGTATTAGATTTTCATAGCTAACTGAATTCAACCACCAACTATTTTTGAGATCAACATAGGTCATTAGGTTAACATAGGCCAAAGGTCAACCACTTTTTTGAAATTTCTAAAATCCTCGATGTTCATCAAATTGACTTGAAATTTGAAAAGGATGTCATAGCAGCTAACTGAAACCAACCACCAACTATTTTTGAGAACAACATGTCAGAACGTCAACATAGGCCAAAGGTCAACCACTTTTTTCAAATTTCTAAAATCCTCAATTTTAATCAGATTAACTTAAACCTTGAAGACGATTTGCATATCAGGTCACTGAATTCAACCACTAATTATTTTTGAGGTCAAAAGGATGCTCCACTGAGTGCCATTCTACTTTGTTCTGTTTTGCCAAGTGTCGCTCTATGAGTGATTTTTCATTTGTCTGTCCGCTCACTTATACTTGCCTGCAGGTCACAATTTGAAACTGATCTTCACGAAACTTCACCAAATCGTAGAGTCCATGGTCCGACAAAAACCGACTTCTTTCTGAGGTCAAAAGGTCAGCATAGGCCGAATTTATAAAATTTTCAATTTTCTTTCTCATCTGGGCAATATTTCAGACACCTTTTGATCTCAGAAACCTTTTTATTTTATTTTTATTCTTTTGTACACAAGATCGAGGATCGTGTAAGAGCTAACATTAATCACAAAAAAAAAAAAACCCGACACATAAAACATATCATAAAGGGAGCGGGAGACAAGATGGGGAGAGAGGGAAGCACACAAGTATAACAGTAGAGAACAGGGACATCGGGAGATCTGTGGGAGAGAGAGAGCTTGTGGGGTGGGCATGGGAATGGGGGGTGGGGGTGGAAGAGGTACAAAACACATGGACACTGCAAGGACTTCCAGGAAAGAAGTTGGTATTTTAAAACAGTAGATCTGGGGTGAATTAATGGGGGTAAAAAAGATTGAGGTTTTGGGTGGGGAAAGATAAGAGATGGTCGTGAACAGCTGTTTTAAAGACCTGGAGGGAGGAGTGGGATTGAAGACTGGGGGAGTTTGTTCCAGAGGCGGGAGGAAAGAGGAATGAAAGAGTGAAGGTGAGCAGAGAGTCTTGATTTTGGCAGTTTCACGAGAAGAGCGTTGCTGGCAGATCTTGTGCGACCTGTAGAAATATTTGGGGGACAGAGCAGGGGAAGCTAGGCCGGAGAGGAGTGGGTAGTAGACAGAAAGACCACCTACCTGCCTGCGGTGAGTGATTGAGTGAGTGAAAGGCCCTCGGAGTTAGCTTCATCGCAGGAGATTCCAATGATTCTGAAAGCTTTGGTTTCAACAGCGTGAAGACGAGCTAGGTGTGAGGCAGGAGCACCAGCCCAGAGGGGAGAGCAGTATTCCATCGAGCTGCGGATGAAAGCCTTGTATGTGGTGAGGAGCTCAGGTGTGCCAAGGAAGGACTTCGCACGACGGAGGAAGCGCAGTCGGCGACTGGCTTTGGAGGCCAGCTTGGAAATGTGGTTTTCCCAGGAAAGATCATGGCAGATAGTGAGACTCAAAAGCTTGAGTGACAGAAGTTCTTGGAGAGGATTGTTGAGAAAGTAGATGGGAGGGTTGTCCAGTCGGTCTTTTCGGAGAGACATAGTGAGAGTGTGAGATTTGTCAGGATTGAAAGACATGTTCCACTTGTTTGACGGTCTGATTTTGTCCAGGTCTGCAGAGAGTGTGGAGGCTGCAGACTGCCAATCTGAGGAATGAGGTATGGAGCGGCAGAGAGTGGAGTCATCAACAAAGAGATAGAGAGGATTTTCCAGAGAGTCGGAGAGATCATAGATGAAGACCAGAAAAGGGACAGGGCCCAGAACACTGCCTTGAGGAACTCCAGCCTGAACAGGAAGGGGAGATGAGAGAATTCCTTTCAGCACCACACGTTGACTATGACCAGAGAAGAAATCCACAAGCCATGCGTGGAGATTTCCATGGATACTATAGGAGGAGAGATTGGTGATCAGAGCGGGGTGCCAGACCGTATCGAAGGCACGTGATATGTCAAGGAGGAAAGCTCTAATTTCCTGTTTGGCATTGAGGACCTCCATCCATTGTTGCGACAGCAGAAGCAGCATGTCCAGAGTGGAGTGACCTGGTCTGAAACCAAATTGATGATCAGAGATCAAGCCATTGGAGAAGAGGAAGGATTTGATATCCAAAGCAATGATGGATTCCATGACTTTGCTGATTATTGGGAGCAGGCTGATTAGTCTGTAGTTGCAAGGATCTGTTTTTGCACCATTCTTGTGTAAAGTTGTAATGTTGGCTGATTTCCAAGCTGATGGCAGATGACCTTGAGCAAAAGAGAGGGTGAAGAGAACACAGAGAGGGTGTGAAAGAGCGGCAGAGCAGGATTTTAGGACCCGTGGGCTGATGCCGTCTGGTCCAGTTGCAGAATCAAAGTCGAGGTTTGACAGAAACTTCTCCACATTGTCAGGAGAGAAGGACACAGAGTCCAGGAGCAGCTGGATAGGACTGGGTAAGGTGGGTACAGAGAGAGATGGGCTTGGGACACAACATTTTTGGGCACAGTGTTGAGGCATTCAGCTTTTTGGCGTGCGGAGTCAGCTGTGTAGCCATTTGAGGTAAGGGAGAAGATGGATGGGGAACAAACACCAGAAACAGATTTGACCAGACACCACCAGGATTTGGAAGCGCGAGACAGGTTTGGGAGTTCAGTCTTGAGAGTGGAGGGATAGTGTTTCCTAGCTCTCCTGAGGGTCGACACACACTTGTTCCAGGCCTTCTGTTGGATTGAGAGAGGAAATGAGATTTGCCTTCCAGGAGGCGAAGGCAAGTTGTTTCAGGGCAGCTGACTCACCACAACATTCCGTGTACCATGGACAGGAGGAAGGACATGACAACTGAAGACGAGATGGGATAAATCTGTGCATGAGAGAGAGCTATTTACTTTGGAAGAATTCCCATGATGAGTTGATGTCAGAGGCAGTAGAGATGGGAGACCAGTCCAGATGGTTGATGGCTGCTTGAAGACCATGCCAACCAGCCTGAGTGAAATGCCAGACTCGTCGACACTTAGGAGGCTCTCTCAGAATGGCCAGAGAGATGTCCACTTTAACAAACATAACATTTGGACACGACAGTGACCACATGATTTGGCTCTGAAGGCACTTTTTTATTTATTAATTTATCATTTTATTTTTTTATTTTTCAATGAATTACTTAATTATTTAATTTCTAAAAAGTGGTGGTTTGGGTGTGCTATTAGCCATTTGATTAAGAAATGATAAATTATATTTATACCTTCCTGATAGACTGGTGTAAAAATCTTGGGATTTGAAACCTTGTGCCAAACTTTTTGCCACATTTTGGTTTGATCTGCCACAGATTGTGGATTCATTGTGGGCCTTGAAGGGCAACTTGTGGGGTGATGGAATGTTTGATGGCACTGCATATTGTGAAGATAATAATCTCTGGAATAGTCTTTATTGTATATTGGAGAGTATAGGAGCCGAACTTGAGTGTTAATCTGTGAATGAATGGTCTGGAAGCGAAGATCACTGTTTTTAAAGTGATTGTTGCTGTAAGTAAATGAATTGAGAATGCTAATCAAGTATTAAGAAAATAATTATTAGAACATTTTGGTAAAATGGAAGAGCGGATTTCTAAACCCGAAGGCAGTGTGGAAAGGAAGTTTGAAATTTGTTACCCTGCACTCGCGAAGCGAAAGTCAGGGTTTGGCATTCGGTTGCGTCTACATGTGGCGTGCGTGTCTGCATTTTTAAAATTCATTTTCTCGGCAACAGTTGGTCTGATTGACACAAAATTTTACCATAGTGTTTTATTCATAATTATGACGTCATATGTCACCAAGATGGTACAGATGCCATCTTGGAAAAAAAATACACCTCCATATCACCAAAACCGCTCAATGGAAAAAATTAAACATGGCTCATTGTGAAGTACTCCCCATGATATGTTGATGATATGTTAATGACAAGATATGTTAATGACAATGTCATCAGTGCCTTCATTATGACATCATAATTCGACAAGTACATCGCTTGATCTGATCAGTATGAAATATAAAATTATCTGCAACTGTTCGTCTGATGGACACAAAATTTTGACCATAGGAGTATCTCTGCCTGTAGAATTTTTAAATGATAATTATGATGTCATAGGTCACGTGGTAGAGGCTCCATCTTGGAAAAATCGAAAAACGTTGCACGTTTATATCTCCGAACCCACTCCATGGAAAAAATTGAAAATGTGGCTCATTGCAAAGAACACCGCATTCTGGAATGAGTGTTCTAATGGTGACGTCAATGGTGCCTTAATTATTACGTCATAATTCGACAGGGAAAACACTTTGTGATCACTTTGAAATTTCTTGAGCGTGATCTGGACAAAATTCTATTAGAGAATATAAATTTATGAAGTCATCACTCACGTGGTCTGGCAGCCATATTGGATCAAAGTTTAAAAACCTTCCACAGCAGAAAAGTTGGCTCACACCAAGTTGACTGTGCAAGGTAAGTATTCTATGAATACCATCTCGGTTTAAGAGGAATGAGAAGGTGTTGAAGAATGTGAAAGATTACCAGGCAAATGAGGAGCTTACAAAGTTGATAGCAAATGATAGTAGAATGTTGGAGAAGATGTTTGTTGGCAGAATAAACCAATTGGAAAAATGAGTCGAAGAATCAAGGTAAGTTGTGGAGGGGGACAGGAGCCCCTTAAGCAATGCAAGGCTTAATAATGGGACGATACGAGGTGGTGGTGTACTACTGTTATCATAAAATATCAATGTAATCTAAACAATAACAAACAAATTGTGAGTTTGCATTTCACTTTTTATTCTTGGAAGTTGTTTAGATTGACTACCCTGAGAGTGTTCCTGCCGAGATAACTGCATATGATTCTGCAATCTGGCCATGACGAAGCATCCAGGCATGTTGTGTTGGCAGCCACAGGATGGCTGTCGTATGGTGGAGCAATTTCAGTACCTCGGCTGGCCAAGTGGCCGAGATGTGCCAAGCTCGCGGCACTCCTTCTTGCGACTTGTGCTGGCCGTGGAACGATGGCAAGATGACTATGGCATGGGAGGCCGCACTGCTGTCCACTGTCAGTGAGTACCTTGTTTTGAGCACTCCAAGCTCTTGTACTTTATCTTCCACTAAGAATGTCCTAACTCGACAACACCATGTAAGGGATGGAAGGGTAACTCACTCAATAAAGTACTTACCTTTGAGCCATCTTCTCCCAAAATTGCTCCTTTCTCTAATCTATTTTGGATTTTTTACGGCGTAGCCTATAGGGCAAAGCCGTCTAGAACAGTTTGTCTGTCCGTATGTATGTCCCCTCAAACATACACCAATCAGAGCTGAGGATCTGGTCACATGACAGGGGTGATGTGATGTCATTACGGCGGTAGACGGCTGGCTCCACACACCGCCATTGTGATTCCTCTGCCGTTTAGGCCGGACATATCGTTGAACCTGTCATGTATCACAACCTGCATGCTCCACCTTTACGTTTTTCATTCAGTGTGAAACACAAACAAACACGTGAAACGCATGAAGGAAAACACGTGAAAACAAGGATCTTTTATAACACTCGATTGTTATCGTGGCTGTGGTTGTTGTTGTTTGTGGGTTATTTTGTGTAGTTTTATCTATTTTAATATTGCGTCGCAAAATATCACCACTGTATATATAATTTTGCATGCTCCTTCCATGTCCTTCTAAAGGGTTTCTATCGTCGTAGAATAATAAATGTTTCAGTTCAAACTACTGTGTGAATAAACCATACATTAGCGCTTCTTTCTCTTCAAACTTGCAAAGAGGCTTTTAGAACTGGCAAATTTGTGATGAGACAAACGGTTTTTTACGCATCTGGGAGCATGCTGTCCTCAAATGGGATGCAAGACCGGCCACATGTTCCGCCTGCAATGGGCTTGTGAACCCTAAACATACTGTTACAGTCATCGGGTTCGTCCGATTGCCCAGCTCGAATCCCAGCAAACTGCACCAAATCGGTCACTGTGGCTGACTGATTCTGTCACTCCGGGGCGATTTACATGCCTGGCCGCCATGACACCGTACCTAGTGGTACTGCCGAGCCAGTTTATATGCCACGCTAATCGGTGCCGTACGCTCATTCTCGAATAACTATGGACGTGAAGAATTCAAATAGCGATCAGAACTTCCAAATTCACTCCAAGACCAAATGGTTTAAAACTGTATTTGAAACCATTCTCAGGGTGGGGATACAGTCAGAAGCAATACAATCATTGAACAATACATTGCTTTTAAAATGACATATTAATGCTAATGTGTCCTTTTGCACATGCCATGTGTGTGCTTTTTCAGTGACTCGGTTATGTTCATCGGGCACTTGTAATCTGCGTCTGCCAGCGCAAAATTTGTAATTCAAATAGTCTTTTTAACATAATTATCAACATTTCAATGAAAGTGTCAATTTTAAAATGATTAACCATAATTGTTCTGTTCATCAATGAAAATCGGACTCAAGAAAATATAGGAAATGCAAGAAATATCTGTGGGTGAGAGGTGTCGAGTTCCTACCTTTCCTACCTTTCCCGACCGTCACGCACCCGACCTTCACTTTCCCGACCTTCACTTTTCCTACCTTTTCCTGGTAATACAATTATCGAGTGACGGCAGTTGATATATAGGGTGTCCAAAAATTCTGGAATCGTAGGGGAAATCTGGCGCCCCTCCCCATTACGCACTACCGGTTCGTAACTGGTTGAACAACATGTTTCCTAACCGATGGATAGGAAGGAGAAGATCAATTGAATGGGCTCCGAGATCTCCTGACCTGAATCCTCTCGATTTTTCTTACTGGGGTTACCTCAAGGAAAAGGTTTATTCTGACAAAATCCAATCCCTGAAGCATCTGCAAGAACGAATTACTGTCACCTGTCAAGATGTTGATCCCCTTATGCTCCTTCAAATACAGAGAAGCATGGTACTTCGTCTGCAAAGGTGCCTGGAGGTCGATGGGAAGCATGTTGAGCATATTCTTTGAAAATATTTTTTTCCTATGATTCCAGATTTTTCGGACACCCTGTAGTACACATAAACACACACATACTGACAGACGCTTCTCTAACCAATAGATGCAATCGATATATAATTATCCTTGCCAGAGGAGAGGGTATTGCATTTGAGTCCGTTTGTTTGTCTGTCTGTCTGTCTGCCTGTTTGTCTGTTTGTCAGCACAGAATAAATATGATTTTCCCTGCAACCGTTGGTCCGATTGACAGGAAATTTTCACCATAGTTGCACCTGCTCCTGTAGATTTTTTAAAATAATTATGACGTCATATGTCACGTGGTATGGGCGCCATCTTTGAAAAACCGAAAAACTTTGTACCTCTATATCTCCGAAAGCGCTGCATAGAAAAAATTTAGAAATGGCTCATTGTAAAAAAAACTCCATGGGAAATAAAATATATCAATGATGATGTCATTGGTTCCTCCATTATGACGTCATAATTCGACAAGTACAAAACTTCATCCGATCCAGATGAAATTTATTGAGCATCATCTATGGATAAATGGTGGAGAAAAATATATATAATGATGACGTCGTCGGTCACGTGGTTCGGCCGCCATATTTGTTTTCGCACTAAAGCCTTAAAAACGACTAAAAACATGGCCTGGTGAGGGTCTGCAATCTCCGAATCCTATTTTTTGTTTATCTTGTCGAGAAGGACCCAAACAAAAAACAAGTACAGATACATTCCAAGTACACCGCCCCCATGCCAAATAAATAAATATCCTCCAGCGCCGTATTGCTGGGTGCCAAAGGCGAAGGCTATGAGTGAAGGCTATGAGCGAAGGCTATGAGCGAAGCTATTGCCGGGACGTCGAAAACGAAGGCTATGAGCCATGCAGATCAGAGACTGTATTGGGAGGGAGAGGTGTACAATAATCGATTGATTGTTAATTTCAACTTAAATAATGATCAACAAATGTGGAGCAATTTCAAATTATTTCAGCATAATTAAAATCAACAAATAATGATCAAACAATATTTTCTTAATCAATTGGCTAATAGCATACCTAAACCACCAGTGCTTCATCCAAAGCTGTAACATTTTGAAAATTAATTAAATAAGTCATTAAACAAAAAAATAAAATAATTAATTGATTAATTAAATAAATAATTAATCGATTAATTCATTAATCAATAAATAAAAAATATCCTTTATAGCCACATCACTTGGTCACTGTCATGTCCAAATATCAGCTTCCTAGCTCAAATGGTGCCTGAGATATTGGCCAGATGAAAGAAAATAAATAAATGACTAATAATGAAAAAAAATAAAAAATAATCATTAACAAAAAAAAGAAAATAATTAATTGGCTAATAGAATACATAAACCACCACCATTTCATCCGAATCTGTAACGAAAAAAAAAAAAAAAAAAAAAAAGTCATTAATCGAATAATTAAATAATTGATCGATTAATTGATTAATCAATAAATCAAAAATAGCCTTTACAGCCAAATCACTTTGTCATTGGCATGTCCAAATATCAGCTTCCTAAATCCAAAGGTGCTTGGGATAATGCCCAGAAGAGAAAGAAAACAAGCAAGTACAGATACATTCACAGTACACCGCCCCCATGCCAAATAAATAAATATCCTCCAGCGCGGCATTGCTGGGGCGCCTCGGGCGCCCGGCAATACCGCAGTGCAGCTCATAGAGACTGTATTTGGAGGGAGGGCTGTACAACAATTGATTCATTAATTGCATAATTAAGATCAATAAATAGTGATCATAAAACATTTTCTTAATCAATTGGCTAAGAGCATACCCAAACCACCAGTGCTTCATCCGAAGCTGTAACTTTTTGAAAGTTAATTAAATAAGCCATTAATCGAAAAAAAACATTAATTGATTAATCAATAAATAATCGATTACTTGATTAATCAATAAATCAAAAATATCCTTCAAAGCCACATCGCTTGGTCATTGCCGTGTCCAAATATTAGCTTCCTAGCTCAAAAGGTGCCCGAGATATTGCCCAGATGAGAGAGAAAATAAATATATGATTAATAATGAAAATAAATAAATAATAATCATAAAATAATGAAATAATTAATCAATTGGCTAATAGAATACCTAAACCACCACCGTTTCATCCGAATCTGTAAGTTTTAAAAATGTAATTAATGAAATCATTAATCGAATAATTAAATAATTAATCGATGAATTGATTAATCAATAAATCAAAAATAGCCTTTACAGCGAAATCACTTGGTCACTGTCGTGTCCAAATATCAGCTTCCTAACTCAAAAGGTGCCTTAGATAATGCTGCCTAGAAGAGAAAGGAAATAAATAAGTACTTAATTAATCGATAATAATTAACTAACTAATCAATTAATTGATTAATCAAAAAACAAAAAATACAATTTTTGACAAAGTACTTTCTCACTACTGTGCCTAAATTTCAGCTGCCGAGCTCAAAGGATGGCTGAGATATTGGCCGGACAAACAAACAAACAAACAAGAAAACAAACAAACAAACAACCGGAGTGAAAACTGAATACTCTTTCAGCGCGCGTCATTGCCGGGCCCCCTTCGGTGCCCGGCAATGACGTTATGCCATGCCTGGAGATGGCATAGGAAAGGAGCGGTGTACAATAAGTACTTAATTACATACCACCTTTAGAGGCCATTTTTCCCCGCTGAGCAGGGGTTGGCCTTTTTCGGGCACCGTGATCCCCTTTTTGAAGCAATGTTTTATGGCCAGATGCCTTTCCTGCCACCAACCCAGTTAGTCGCCTCTTGTGACACACAGAGAATTACCAGTGAGCTGGGAATTACCAGTATCCTACACAGGATACTCGAATGGCTCATTCATCCCAGTAAGCTGGTATTCATTTTTTGGACCTCGGAAGGATGACAGGCTGAGTCAACCCCCCTGGCGTTAATTCAGCGATCGACCAGGATTCTAACCCAGGATCCTAGGATCCTAGGCCAGCACCCTAACCGCTAAGCCAACACCAGGCGAAAATAAGTACTTAATTAATCGATAATAATTAAGTAACTAATCAATTAATTGATTAATCAAAAACCCAAAAATACGGTTTTTCAAAAAATACCGTTTTTCAAAAAATACCGCCCTCTTCGGTGCCTGGCAATAACGTTATGCAGCGCCATTGTGTGTAAGATTACATCATTGTGTGTGAGTATCATGGGTAAGATTAGATCATTGTATGTCAGTATCATGGGTAAGTTTAGATCATTGTATGTCAGTATCATGGGTAAGATTAGGTCATTGTGTGCCAGTATCATGGGAAAGATTATTTCATTGTGTGCCAGTATCATGGGAAAAATTAGATCATTGTGTGCCAGTATCATGGGTAAGATTATTTAATTGTGTGTGAGTATCATGGGTAAGATTAGATAATTGTGTGTGAGTATCATGGGTAAGATAAGATCATTGTGTGACAGTATAATGGGTAAGATAAGATCATTGTGTGTGAGTATCATGGGTAAGATTAGATTATTGTATGTCAGTATCATGGGTGAGATTAGATCATTGTATGCCAGTATCATTGGTAAGATAAGATAATTATGTGTGAGTATCATGGGTAAGATTAGATCATTGTGTGCCAGTATCATGGGAAAGATTATATCATTGTGTGCCAGTATCATGGGTAAGATTAGATCATTGTGTGCCAGTATCATGGGTAAGATTAGATCATTGTGTGTGAGTATCATGGGTAAGATTAGATAATTGTGTGTGAGTATCATGGGTAAGATTAGATCATTGTGTGTGAGTATCATGGGTAAGATTAGAACATTGTGTGTGAGTATCATGGGTAAGATTAGATCATTGTGTGCGAGTATCATGGGTAAGATTAGATCATTGTGTGACAGTATCATGGGTAAGATTAGATAATTGTGTGTGAGTATCATGGGTAAGATTAGATCATTGTGTGCCAGTGTCATGGGAAACAACAACAAGCATATTAAGGCCATTTTCCCTGCTAGAGTGGGGATTAGCCTTGCGGTCCCCATGACAATCTTCTCCATTTTGCCCTATTTTCTGCATCACTCCTTGTTAACCCCTTTTTTTTTTTTTTTCTTTTTCTTTTTTTCTTTTTTTTTTTTTTTTTTTTTTTTTTTTTTTTTTTTTTTTTTTTTTTTTTTTTTTTTTTTTTTTTTTTTTTGTATACAAGATCGAGGCTCGTGAAAGAGCGAAACATTTATCACACAGAAAGACAAACAGACACATAAAACAAATAACATCGGGAGCGGTAGACAAGATGGGGAGAGAGGGGGAAGGACACAAACACAACATTTGAGAGCAGGGACCGAGAGACATGGAGACATCGAGAGATCTGTGGGAGGGAGAGGGCTTTGGGGGGAGGCATGTGAGGGGGGGGAGGCATGTGAAGGGGGGGAGGCATGTGAAGGGGGGGGTGGGAGAGGTATAAACATATGGACACTGCCAGGATTTCCAGGAAATAAGTTGGAATTTCAAACAAGGTGGATCTGGGGTGAATTAGTGGGGGTAGAAAAGATCAAGGTTATGGATGGGGGAAGATAAGAGATGGTGGTGAACAGCTGTTTTAAAGACCTGGAGGGAGGAGAGGGATTGAAGGGAGTGTGGGAGTTTGTTCCACAGGCGGGAGAAAAGAGGAATGAAAGAGTGAAGGTGAGCAGAGAGCCGAGATTTCGGCAGTTTAACCATCAGAGGGTTGCTGGCAGATCTTGTGCGACCTGTAGGAATATTTGGGGGACAGAGCACAGAGAGAGCTGGGGGAGCAAGGCCGGAGAGGAGTCGGTAGAAGACAGAAAGACCACCTACCTGCCTGCGGTGAGTGAGTGAAAGGCCCTCAGAGATAGCTTCATCGCGGGAGATTCCAATGATTTTGAAAGCTTTGGATTCAACAGCGTGAAGCCGAGCCAGGTGTGAGGCAGGAGCACCAGCCCATAGGGGAGAACAGTATTCCATTGAGCTGCGGATGAAAGCCTTGTATGTGGTGAGGAGCTCAGGTGTGCCGAGGAAGGACTTCGCACGACGGAGGATGCCCAGTCGGCGACTGGCTTTGGAGGCCAGCTTGGAAATGTGGTTTTCCCAAGAAAGATCATGGCAGATAGTGAGACCCAAAAGCTTGAGTGACAGAACTTCTTGGAGAGGATTGTTGAGAAAGTAGATGGGAGGGTTGTCCAGTCGATCTTTTCGGAGAGACATAGTAAGAGAGTGAGATTTGGCAGGATTGAAAGACATGTTCCACTTGTTTGACCAGTCTGTGATTTTGTCCAGGTCTTCAGAGAGTGAGGAGGCTGCAGACTGCCGATCTGAGGGAAGAGGAATGGAGCGGCAGAGAGTGGAGTCATCAGCAAAGAGATAGAGAGGATTTTCCAGAGAGTCAGAGAGATCATTGATAAAGACCAGAAAAAGCACAGGGCCCAGCACACTTCCTTGGGGAACTCCAGCCTGAACAGGAAGGGGAGATGAGAGAAATCCATTCAGGGCCACACGTTGACTACGACCAGAGAGGAAGTCCGCAAGCCATGCATGGAGATTTCCATGGATACCATAGGAGGAGAGTTTGGTGAGCAGAGCTGGGTGCCAGACCGTATCAAAGGCCCTTGATATGTCAAGGGAGACAGCTCTGATTTCCTGTTTGGCATTGAGGACCTCCATCCATTGTTGAGACAGCAGAAGCAGCATGTCCAGAGTAGAGTGACCTGGTCTGAAACCAAATTGATGATCAGAGATCAAGCCATTGGAGAAGAGGAAAGATTTCATATCCGAAGCAATGATGGATTCCATGACTTTGCTGATAATTGGGAGCAGGCTGATTGGTCTGTAGTTGCAAGGATCTGTTTTTGCACCTTTTTTGTGTAAAGCGGTAATGTTAGCTGATTTCCAGGATGCTGGCAGATGACCTTGAGCAAAAGATAGGGTGAAAAGAACAGAGAGAGGGTGGGATAGAGTGGCAGAGCAGGATTTTAGTACCCGTGGGCTGATGCCGTCTGGTCCAGTTGCAGAATCAGAGTCGAGGTTTGACAAAAACTCCTCCACCTTGTCAGGAGAGAAGGACACAGAGTCCAGGAGCAGTTGGGTTCGACTGGGAAAGGTGGGAACAGAGAGAGATGGGTTTGGGACTAAGGATTTCGAGGCGAACACAGAGTTGAGGCATTCGGCTTTGTCACGTGCGATGTCAACTGTGTGGCCATTTGAGGTAAGGGAGGGGATGGGGGGGGAACAAACACCAGAAACGGATTTGACCAGACGCCACCAGGATTTGGAGGAAGGAGACAGGTTTGAGAGTTCATTCTTGAGTGAGGAGAGATAGTGCTTCCTGGCACTCCTGAGGGTAGACACACACTTGTTCCGAGCTTGGTGGAAGGAACTGAGATTTCCTTCAGTTGGATTAGCCTTCCAAGAGGCAAAGGCAAGTTGTTTCAGGGCAACTGCCTCACCACAAGATTCAGTGTACCATGGACGGGAGGAAGGGTAAGACAATTGAAGGCGAGATGGGATAAATCTGTGCATGAGAGAGATCAGTTTGCTTTGGAAGAATTCCCAGGAAGAATTGATGTCAGAGGCAGTGGAGATGGGAGACCAATCCAGACGATTGATGGCTGCTTGAAGACCGTCCCAGTCGGCCTGAGTGAAATGCCAGACTCGTCGACGCTGAGGAGGCTCTCTGAGAATGGCCAGAGAGATGTCCACTTTGACAAGCACATGATCAGAAGAACCGATTGGAGCAGAAGAAGAGCAGCAGACATTAGCAGGGAAGTTTGTCATAACCAAGTCTAGAAGAGAAGATACTCCATTGGCTGAGATCCGGGTCGGGAAATTGACAGATTGTGTCAATCCCAGTGAGTCACAGAAGTCCTTTGCTGAGGTGCCATGACTAGTGAGAGAGGAACCCACACCCAACCAGGTGGCATGATGACAGTTGAAGTCACCACATATGAGGAAGAGAGAGTTGGGATGAGTGGATAGAAGTTGGTCCATGTTGTCAGACAGTGAAATGTAGATGGAGTCATCACTGTTTGGGGGACGGTACAGAACACATATGAACAAAAGGTGGGAGCGGAGAGGAAGCCGTAACCAGAGGTACTCCTGCGGGTGAGGAGGAAAGAGAGCAGTGCAAGGAGAGTGAGGAAGAGAGTTTTTGACAAAGATAGCCACCCCACCACCAGGCCGAGGCTCAGGTCTATCATACCGGAGGAGGGAGTAACCAGGAAGAGATATTAAGGAATCAGAGACATCTTGAAGGAGGAAAGTCTCTGTTAAGCAGATCAAGTCTGGATTGTCAGAAGCAACCTGTATGGAGAGATCAGTCAGGTTTGAGCGAAGGCCCCGGATGTTTGAGGTCCATACCGTTAATGAAGAGAGAGGGGGAGCATCGGGTACAGGACAGGGGAGGGGAGGAGTAGGGTAAGATGAAGGATGAGAGGGGGAGGTAGGGAGAGCAGTTGATAGTGTTTCAGATGTTGCAGAAGAGTTCCAAGAAAGGGAAGGATGAGGAGGATGAAAGGTTTGCTGGTGAAGGGATGCGGCACAGTGAGGGGTTGTTTGAGGGGGGGGCAGAGGAAAGTAGAAGGTTTGGGGGGGTGGAGGTATGAGATAGAAGGGAGACGAAGTGGGGAGGAGGCAGCTTGGAGGAGGAGGGGGGAGGAGAGAGAATTGGAGAGGAATGGTATGGGGGGAGAATTGAAAGGGAGGGATTGGGGGGGAGTTTTGAAGGGGAGGAGTGAGGGGGGAGTTTAGGAGGGGAGGGGCAAGGGGGGAGTTTTGGAGGGAAGGGGAAAGGGGGGAGATCAGGAGTGGAGGGGCAAGGGGGGAGATTAGGAGGGGAGGGGCAAAGGGGAAGTTTAGGAGGGGAAGGGCAAGGGGGGAGTTCAGGAGTGGAGGGGCAAGGGGGGAGTTTAAGAGTGGAGGGGCAAGGGGGAAGTTTCGGAGTGTAGGTGCAAGGGGGGGGATTTGGATGGGAGGGGCAAGAGGGGAGTTTAGAAAGTGGATGATTAATGAAAGACGAACATTGATAACAAATTGGGTTTGTTGTGATCTTCAAGTTAGCAATCCGGTTCAGGATGGTGGAGGAGGGATGGAATGAATGTGAATTTAGACCATGTAGTGAGGGAGACGTATAAGATATTGAATTCCTTTTTTTTGAAGTGGAATGAGTTGGAGAGGAAATTGAGAAAAGCCTTTTAAATAGGAAGAAAAACAGCGTGTTGTAATATACCACTGAATAAAAAACAGAAGGGGAAAGGTTAAACATATTTAAAAATATTTAAACAGAACTATGAACAATCTTATATGCACAAAAATACCAACGGGGGGAGAGCCGAGAGGGACCACCACGAGTCACGTGAACAGGGCAAACGGTGGATGGCAAGGAGATAGTGGGGGTGGGGCGAACAGCACACCTGGACAGAAAATACAGGATGAGACAACAGTACACGTGGAGAAAATAAAATAAATGTTTTTGGTTTTTTTTTGTTTTTTTGGGGGGGTGGGGGGGAGGGTGGGGATTTAGAACGTTAGACAGTATTATGTTCGGGGTAGAAGGGAAAAAACCAAGAGCCAAGCAAAACACACTTAAGTTAACAAAACACCGACGGGGGTACAACTACAGGGCCACACACGAGGAGCAGAACACGATGAATTAATTACGAGTTACAGGAAAATCAAACCAAAACTAACTGTAATCAAACAATATCACATGGACGATAAAATAACGAATTGAAATTTGACAATCTATCTGGGGAAATGGGGGAGAAACACGTGGTCGAAGAACGAACGAACGAATAAGAACGAATAAACGAATGAGCACAGAGAAGGTAGTCTCCTTTTTTTGTTTTTTTGAGTTGAGATTTACACAAGGAAGTAGGCTTTGGGGTGGAAAGACTGCGAAAACAGAGAACGAAAGTTATTGGACCACAAACGACAGGCGCTGACAGAGAAAAACAAAGCCTCAAGGTTGTACAGTGCACACTGTACAGGGCCTCGAGACGACACGAATTAACGCGATTTTCAATACAGGTATGAAAGATTTGCACCGAAAATCTTTGTCGGGACAATATACGTACATACACCATAAAAGAAATACAGTTATAACGAAAATACAAATTGGAACAATGACTTAACTTAACAATGACTTTGCCCGCATTTCTTCTTCCACCATCTTTTGCCAAGTCTTTCTCGGTCTTCCCCGTCCTATACTTCCTTCTACATTCATTTCCATCACTCTTCTCAGCCAGTCACTTTCATCCTTCCTCAACACATGACCAAACCATCTCAAACTGTTTCTCTTCACAGCATCCATCACAGGCTCTATTCCCATCATCTTTCGCAATTCATCATTTGTCTTCCTCTCTCTCAACGATACTCCACACATCCACCGAACCATTCGCATTTCCACCCTTTCCAGCCTTCGTTGCTGCTCTACATTCATGACCCATGTCTCGCTCCCATAAATCATAACACTTCTCACACATGCAGCATACACCTTTCCCTTCAGCTTCAATGACACTCCCCTCATCATCAGCACGCTACTCAGTTCCCGAAACTTCTTCCATGCACATCTCACTCTAGCAACCGTTGCCGAGTCTGATCCACCTTCTCCATTCAGAATGTCTCCGAGGTAGCAAAATGTTTTCACACCTTCCAGCTTCATGCCGTCTCCAAGATCCAACTCAACATTTCTTCCATCTGCAGCTCCCTCTTTGCACACCTTACATTTGAATGTAGCTGCCACACTGGTTAATGACCCTCTCAGACCACTACATTTTTGATGAACCCACTCAGCGCACATTGTACATTGAATGGAATTCACTCCGACACCCTTCCTGCAAACAGCACATGGCCACTTCCCAGTTCTTTCCACCTCACCACATGCTTTACCACTTGCCATCACCTTAGTCTTTCCTATATTCACCTTCAGACCTTTTGTCTCCATACATTCCTTCCACTTGTTCATCTTTTCCTTCAGTCCATCCATACTTTCCGCAATCAACACCAGATCATCTGCATACAACAACTCCCACGGTAAACCCTCCTTTACGTTCTGAGCCAGCACCTCCATCACAGCTACAAATAGGAGTGGACTTCGTGCCGACCCCTGATGGCCTCCCACCTTCACCTCAAACTCACCACTGTTCACGTCATTCGTCCTTACAGCTGTGCGCGCTCTTTTGTACATTGCCATCACAACTCTGATCAACCATTCCTCCACTCCTAACTTCCTCAATGCCCATGTCAATACTTCGCGTGGAACCCTATCGAATGCTTTCTCCAGATCAACAAACCCAAGAAACAACTTCTTCCTCCTCTCCCTGTACTTCTCCTGCAACTGCCTCACAATAAAGAGCGCGTCTGTCGTTCCTCTTCCTGGCATAAATCCAAACTGCATTTCGTCGATCTTCACCTTCTTCCTTATCCTCCTCTCCAACACCCTTTCCAATACCTTCATTCCATGCTCCAATAACTTTATCGCTCGGTACGAGCCACACTCCAGAGGGTCACCTTTCCCCTTATATAGAGGGACGAGGGTACTCAGTTCCCAATCCACTGGAATGCGATCTTCTTTCACCACCAGATTACAGATCTCTGTCATTCTCTTCACACCCCTACTTCCTGCTGCCTTCAACATATCTCCCACAACTCCCGTCGGCCCTCCCGCTTTTCTACTTTTCATTGCTTTCATCGCTTCCTCAACTTCCTTCTCAGTTATCTTCTCTGCTGGTCCTAAAACTGGGTTACTCTCTATGTTGCCATCCCATTCATTCTCTGTATTCAACAGTATTTCCATATATCTTTTCCATCTTCCTTTAATTCCATCTGGGTCCACAACGATTTGTCCCACTTCATCCTTCAAGCAACTCACCCCCATCACATCACACCTCTCTTTCGCTATCTGCTTTGCAATCCTGAATACCGCTCTCTGACCCTCTTCCGAATCCAAGCGTTCTCCGAACATTTTCTGACATACGTCCTGCGCCTTTGCTACCTCTTTCTTTGCAGCCTTCTTGGCTGCCTTATAACTTTCATGCTCTGCTTTTTCTGCTCCCGTACCCTTCGCCTTCTGCCACTCCTTGAACTTCTTCCTCTTCTCGTCAATCCTCTTTCCAACTTCATCCTCCCACCACCATGTTTCCGAGTGCCTCGGTGGTCCTTTTGTCCATCCACATACCTCACCAACGGCTCCCAACAGACTATCTTTCATTGACATCCAACCACGTTCAAGCTCAACCACATCATCCTCTACCCTACTCAGCCTCTCTTTTAATGCCTCCCTTACTGTCACCTCTTTCAACCTCTACACCTTCATTCTCGGTTGGTACTTCACCCGCCGAGCTCTCCTCGCACCTTTCACCTTTATGTCGCAGACAACCAAGTGGTGCTGTGAAACAGCCTCCTCCCCCGGGATCACCTTTGTGTCCCGGAGGTGCCCCCTATCTCGCCTACGCACCATCAGGTAGTCAACGGTTGTCGTCGACCCACCTGACGTGTATGCAACAAGCTTATTATCCTCTTTCTGGAACTGAGTATTACAAATCAACAAATCAGCTCCATCAGCAAACTCCAAAATCCTTTCACCTTCTCTATTTCTCACACCATATCCGTAACCCCCATGAACTCCCTCAAAACCGTCCATACTCCTTCCCACATGTCCATTTAGGTCTCCTCCTACCACAACAACTTCCTCATCTTTCACGTTTTCCATCAACTTCTCTATCGCTTGTCCTTCTCTTCATCGCTCCGACCAACCTGCGGAGCATATCCCGAGATGATGTTCACCAAGAGCTTTCCAATCATCATTTTCACCATCATCAACCTTTCACTCACTCTAGTCACACTCACCACACTGTCTACAAACTCCTTAGAAATGGGAAAGTGTCATGTCATTGTCATGCCAGTGTCATGGGAAAGATTAAATCATTTGGTGCCAGTGTCATGGGTAAGATTAGATCATTGTGTGCGAGTATCATGGGTAAGATTAGATCATTGTTTGCGAGTATCATGGGAAAGATTAGATCATTGTGTGTGAGTATCATGGGTAAGATTAGATCATTGTGTGTGAGTATCATGGGTAAGATTCGATAATTGTGTGCCAGTATCATGTGTAAGATTACATCATTGTATGCCAGTATTATGGGTAAGATTAGATCATTGTGTGTGAGTATCATGGGTAAGATTAGATCATTGTGTGCGAGTATCATGGGTAAGATGAGATCATTGTATGCCAGTAATATGGGTAAGATTAGATCATTGTGTGTGAGTATCATGGGTAAGATTAGATAATTGTGTGCGAGTATCATGGGTAAGATTAGATCATTGTGTGTGAGTATCATGGGTAAGATTCGATAATTGTGTGCCAGTATCATGTGTAAGATTACATCATTGTATCCCAGTATTATGGGTAAGATTAGATCATTGTGTGTGAGTATCATGGGTAAGATTAGATAATTGTGTGCGAGTATCATGGGTAAGATTACATCATTGTGCGTGAGTATCATGGGTAAGATTAGATCATTGTGTGCGAGTATCATGGGTAAGATTATGTCATTGTGTGTGAGTATCATGGGTAAGATTAGATCATTGTGTACGAGTATCATGGGTAAGATTAGATCATTGTGTGCGAGTATCATGGGTAAGATTAGATCATTGTGTGCGCATATCATGGGTAAGATTTGATCATCGTGTGCGAGTATCATGGGTAAGATTAGACCATTGTGTGTGAGTATCATGGGTAAGATTAGATCATTGTGTGACTGTATCATGGGTAAGATTAGATCATTGTGTGTGAGTATCATGGGTGAGATTAGATCATTGTGTGCCAGTATCATGGGTAAGATTAGATCATTGTGTGCCAGTATCATGGGTAAGATTAGATCATTGTGTGCCAGTATCATGGGTAAGATTAGATCATTGTGTGACTGTATCATGGGTAAGATTAGATCATTGTGTGACTGTATCATGGGTAAGATTAGATCATTGTATGTCAGTATCATGGGTGAGATTAGATCATTGTGTGCCAGTATCATGGGTAAGATTATTTAATTGTGTGCCAGTATCATGGGAAAGATTATATCATTGTGTGCGAGTATCATGGGTAAGATTAGATAATTGTGTGTGAGTATCATGGGTAAGATTAGATCATTGTATGTCAGTATCATGGGTAAGATTATTTAATTGTGTGCCAGTATCATGGGAAAGATTATATCATTGTGTGCGAGTATCATGGGTAAGATTAGATAATTATGTGTGAGTATCATGGGTAAGATTAGATCATTGTGTGACAGTATCATGGGTAAGATTAGATAATTATGTGTGAGTATCATGGGTAAGATTAGATCATTGTGTGACAGTATCATGGGTAAGATTAGATCTTTGTGTGTGAGTATCATGGGTAAGATTAGATAATTGTGTGCCAGTATCATGGGTAAGATTAGATCATTGTGTGCCTGTATCATGGGTAAGATTAGATCATTGTGTGACTGTATCATGGGTAAGATTAGATCATTGTATGTCAGTATCATGGGTGAGATTAGATCATTGTGTGCCAGTATCATGGGTAAGATTAGATCATTGTGTGCCTGTATCATGGGTAAGATTAGATCATTGTGTGACTATCATGGGTAAGATTAGATCATTGTATGTCAGTATCATGGGTGAGATTAGATCATTGTGTGCCAGTATCATGGGTAAGATTATTTAATTGTGTGCCAGTATCATGGGAAAGATTATATCATTGTGTGTGAGTATCATGGGTAAGATTAGATCATTGTGTGACAGTATCATGGGTAAGATTAGATAATTATGTGTGAGTATCATGGGTAAGATTAGATCATTGTGTGACAGTATCATGGGTAAGATTAGATAATTATGTGTGAGTATCATGGGTAAGATTAGATAATTATGTGTGAGTATCATGGGTAAGATTAGATAATTATGTGTGAGTATCATGGGTAAGATTAGATCATTGTGTGACAGTATCATGGGTAAGATTAGATAATTATGTGTGAGTATCATGGGTAAGATTAGATCATTGTGTGTGAGTATCATGGGTAAGATTAGATCTTTGTGTGTGAGTATCATGGGTAAGATTAGATCTTTGTGTGTGAGTATCATGGGTAAGATTAGATCATTGTGTGTGAGTATCATGGGTAAGATTAGATAATTGTGTGTGAGTATCATGTGTAAGATTAGATCATTGTGTGACAGTATCATGGGTAAGATTAGATCTTTGTGTGTGAGTATCATGGGTAAGATTAGATAATTGTGTGTGAGTATCATGGGTAAGATTAGATCATTGTGTGTGAGTATCATGTGTAAGATTAGATCATTGTGTGTGAGTATCATGGGTAAGATTAGATCATTGTGTGTGAGTATCATGGGTAAGATTAGATCATTGTGTGTGAGTATCATGGGTAAGATTATTTAATTGTGTGCCAGTATCATGGGAAAGATTATATCATTGTGTGCGAGTATCATGGGTAAGATTAGATAATTGTGTGTGAGTATCATGGGGAAGATTAGATCATTGTGTGTGAGTATCATGGGCAAGATTAGATCATTGTGTGTGGGTATCATGGGTAAGATTAGATCATTGTGTGCGAGTATCATGGGTAACATTAGATCATTGTGTGCGAGTATCATGGGTAAGATTAGATCATTGTGTGTGAGTATCATGGGTAATATTAGATCATTGTGTGCGAGTATCATGGGTAAGATTAGATCTTTGTGTGTGAGTATCATGGGTAAGATTAGATCATTGTGTGTGAGTATCATGGGTAAGATTAGATCATTGTGTGTGAGTATCATGGGTAAGATTAGATCATTGTGTGTGAGTATCATGGGTAAGATTAGATCATTGTGTGCGAGTATCATGGGTAAGATTATATCATTGTGTGTGAGTATCATGGGTAAGATTAGATCATTGTGCACGAGTATCATGGGTAAGATTAGATCATTGTGTGCGAGTATCATGGGTAAGATTAGATCATTGTGTACGCGTATCATGGGTAAGATTAGATCATTGTGTGTGAGTATCATGGGTAAGATTAGATCATTGTGTGTGAGTATCATGGGTAAGATTAGATCATTGTGTGTGAGTATCATGGGTAAGATTAGATCATTGTGCACGAGTATCATGGGTAAGATTAGATCATTGTGTACGCGTATCATGGGTAAGATTAGATCATTGTGTGTGAGTATCATGGGTAAGATTAGATCATTGTGTACGCGTATCATGGGTAAGATTAGATCATTGTGTGTGAGTATCATGGGTAAGATTAGATCATTGTGTGCGAGTATCATGGGTAAGATTAGATCATTGTGTGTGAGTATCATGGGTAAGATTAGATCATTGTGTGCGAGTATCATGGGTAAGATTAGATCATTGTGTGCGAGTATCATGGGTAAGATTATATCATTGTGTGTGAGTATCATGGGTAAGATTAGATCATTGTGCACGAGTATCATGGGTAAGATTAGATCATTGTGTGCGAGTATCATGGGTAAGATTAGATCATTGTGTACGCGTATCATGGGTAAGATGAGATCATTGTGTGCGAGTATCATGGATAAGATTAGATCATTGTGTGTGAGTATCATGGGTAAGATTAGATCATTGTGCACGAGTATCATGGGTAAGATTAGATCATTGTGTGCGAGTATCATGGGTAAGATTAGATCATTGTGTACGCGTATCATGGGTAAGATGAGATCATTGTGTGTGAGTATCATGGGTAAGATTTGATCATCGTGTGCGAGTATCATGGGTAAGATTAGATCATTGTGTGCGAGTATCATGGGTAAGATGAGATCATTGTGTGTGAGTATCATGGGTAAGATTTGATCATCGTGTGCGAGTATCATGGGTAAGATTAGATCATTGTGTGTGAGTATCATGGGTAAGATTAGATCATTGTGTGTGAGTATCATGGGTAAGATTAGATCATTGTGTGTGAGTATCATGGGTAAGATTAGATCATTGTGTGCGAGTATCATGGGTAAGATTAGATCATTGTGTGTGAGTATCATGGGTAAGATTAGATCATTGTGTGCGAGTATCATGGGTAAGATTTGATCATCGTGTGCGAGTATCATGGGTAAGATTAGATCATTGTGTGCGAGTATCATGGGTAAGATTTGATCATCGTGTGCGAGTATCATGGGTAAGATTAGATCATTGTGTGTGAGTATCATGGGCAAGATTAGATCATTGTGTGCGAGTACCATGGATACATTTCGCATCTTGAGGTTAAATGGGATATGGTAATAATAGGGTGAGTTCTTACAAAGATGAGTAAATTGTAGAATGAAATGAAAAAGCATGGGCATTATGAACCAAATGGCCTCTTCGTTTGTCTAATTTCCCTTGTCTATTCTTTTATATTTTGAGATGCAGAATAATTTCTCACCTAATGTTTTGTGTACTTCCAAAAATAACTTTGTGGTTCGTTCAATAATTTACCTGCAGTTAAGTGGTGTGCTTGAGCGATGAAGCAACAATATTGTAATTGTGGATGTGGTGCAGGAACGGTGCCGGTCGTAGCGGGACGTTCTGCGCGGTGAGCATCGCGTGTGACATGGTGAAACGGCAGGACGTGGTGGACGTTTTTCATGCCGTGAAAACGCTTCGCAACAGCAAACCCAACATCGTGGATTCTCTGGTCAGTCGGGTGTTGGGAGGGCAGACTTTATGACTTTTCCAATCTGGTATGGAAGGACAGCTGTGTGACCTTTCTTATCTCGTGGGAGGGCATTTAGTTGTGTCACCGTTGCAATCTCGTGTGAGAGCAGCCTTGCGACCTAATTTCGTGGCAATTAAACTTTGTGACCTTTCTTATCTGTTTGGAGGGAGTAGCTGTGTGACCTCTATAACCTGGAGGGGAGGGGACGGACAGTTCAATGATGCTCAACATGAATATGGTTCTTCTGATGTGAAGGCTTTTCCTTGTGTAAAAATTTGTAAGGTACAGTCGTGGCCGAAAATATTGGCACCCTTGCACTTTTTACAAATAATGCACCACTTCTGCAGAAAATTGTTGAAACAAAAAAATATTTTGGTATCCACATATGTATTTCTTTGGTTTGCAGTGGAACAAAACAAAAAGGTGAAACAAATTACTAAATCTTAGCTTATTCCACACAGAAATCCTAAAATGGCCCAGACAATATTATTGGCACCTTTTAGAAGTTGTTAGAAATAATTAGATTTCACACAGGTGATTCTCCTTAACTTTGGAATTGAACTCACCTGTGGTGACTTGCAGATGCCTGCAATATAAAAAAAATCACTCATTCAACCAGTTTGAATAGAGAAAAGGAGTCATTCTGCTGTTTTGTATAACTGTGTGTACCGCAATGAGCATGGAGAAAAGAAAGAAAACCAGAGAATTGTCTGAGGAGGTCAGATACAAGATTTTAGCCAAGCATGGACAATCTCAAGTCTACAAGTTCCTCTTCAGAGACCTTGATGTTCCTGTGTCCACCGTACGCAATGTTATCAGGAAGTTGAAGAACCATGGCACTGTAGCCAACCTCCCTGGATGTGGGCGCAAGAGAAAACTTGATCGAAGATTGCAGCGAAGGATTGTTCAAATGGTGGAGAAAGCACCTCGATCAACTGCCAAACAGATTCAAACTGACCTTCAGACACAGGGTTCAACAATTTCAACTCGCACCATCCGTCACTAACTCAATGCAAGGGGGTCTATGGTAGGAGACCCAGGAGGACCCCACTTCAGAGAAAGCCCGACTGGAGTTTTCCAAAACACACCTGAAAAAGCCAAAATCGTTCTGGGAGAATGTCCTGTGGACAGATGAGACCAAATTTTAGCTTTATGGTGAAGCACATCATCTCTATGTTTACAGTAAACAAAATGAAGCCTTCAAAGAAAAGAACACCTTCCCTACAGTCAAACATGGAGAATGTTCAGTAATGTTTTGGGGTTGCTGTGCTGCCTCTGGCACTGGGTGCCTTGGATGTGTGCATGGCATCATGAAATCAGGAAATTACCAAGTAATTTTGGAGAGCAATGTTCAACCCAGTGTCAGAAAGCTGGGTCTCTGTCGAAGGTCATGGGTCTTGCAGCAGGACAATGACCCCAAACACACTTCAAAAATCACCCAGGATTGGTTCAAGACAAAACGCTGGACTGTTCTGAAGTGGACAGCAATGAGTCCGATCGAAATCCCATTGAACACATGTGGGGAGATCTGAAACAAGCAGTTGGGAGAAGGCACCCTTCAAATCTGGGAGAACTGGAGCAGTTTGCACAAGAAGAGTGGAACAAACAGCCAGTAGGGAGGTGTAGGAAGCTCATTCATGGCTCGAGGAAGCGCTTGACTGCAGTTATTTTGTCCAAATTCTGTGCTACCAAATATTAAGTCTGGGGTGTCAATAATTTTGTCAATGCCATTTCTTTTTATTTTCTGATTTAAAAGGATATATTAAGTTCTGAATCAAAAACAAACGTTCTGTCATATTAACAGTGAAATAAAGAATTGTGGAGATCAAATACTTTTGTCAATTTCACCTTATTTTTAGATAATATTGTGAGTTATTTGAACAAGGGTGCCAATATTTTTGCCCAAGACTGTAGTTCCCCTATTATGTAACCAAAAGCCTTTTTATTTAGATGGCTACTAGTGGTCCCTAAAAGGCAAAACAGCTTCTCCGATGGCTTCCCTGTTCCTCAGCCATCATTGATGCTCCATCATGTGTTGGCGAATGAACGTCACCTCTTTGTGGTTTGTTCATGAGATCAACAGGATAATTTTTTTGTGAATGCAGCTGCAGTAGCTGATGAAGCCGCCAGAGGCATTATGTTTTCGGGTTGTCTGTCCGTCTGTCCATCCGTCCGTTCGTCTGTCTGTCTGTCTGTCTATCCGTCCGTCCATCCGTGATAGGTTTTCATTGCCACGATAAATTCAGAATGGCTGAAGGGATCTCAGTCAAACTTGGTGCAGATATGTATAATGAGGTAAGGATGAATTCATTAGATTTTGGGGTCAAAGGGCAAAGGTCACAGGTCATGTTAGGTAAAAAAAATCATTTTACCGCGATAACTTGTTTCTCTTTGAGAATAGACAGTCCATGTTATTATAGACAATTCTTGTTTGCATAATTTAAGCTCTGTCGCTGTGAAATATACAGTATCTATATTGTAAAAGGAGCCGTGTCTGTCTGTTTGTCGTGTTATAACTTGAGAATGGATTGACGGATTTCAATAAGTCCAACTACGGTGGATTCGGGTAACTCCCGGGAGTGTTTGTGATCCCAAAAAAGTTTTTTGGGGGAGGGGGGTACATGGAGAGTGGACACGCGTGTCAAAACTACAAATGCCAACACGTGACGTTGGTTATCCCTGCACGGAGAGCAGGATCTCCC
Source organism: Myxine glutinosa (assembly GCF_964187855.1). NCBI lineage: Eukaryota > Metazoa > Chordata > Myxini > Myxiniformes > Myxinidae > Myxine > Myxine glutinosa. Next base: position 52,321,065 of record NC_136271.1, on the reverse strand, counting down.
AGGAATCCTTCCCCCCCCCTCCCCCCCCCCCCCCCCCATAGATTAGCCATTGCAGCAAAGATTGGTATTTCCGTCAGCGAAGCGACGGGTCTGATATTCTAGTATATTATATTTATAATCAAACAAATCCATTTATAATGCTACCATTTTAAATATGTGCCTGACAAATGTTGATCACATGTAGTTCCTTGAAATGGCCTGTTAAGATCATTCGGAGGGATCATTCACAGGTAGTTTGTGTAGCTAGTAGCTCAGTTGTTTAATGGTTATGGAAACACTAGTCTTTCAAGTGAAGGTTCGTGTCGATGTGCGTCAGCGGACAGGTAGAACAGAGGATGAAATCAATGGGACATTCATTGAGGTGTGCTAATCACCACGGTGAGCAAGGAGAACCTGGCGTTTCAGGCGTTAACACTTCATCAGACTAATAGAGCTTGGCAGTGCTCCTTTGGTCCCCACATGGGAAAGCAATCTCCCTTACGAACACATCCAGTGTGTACACTGAGGACGTGAGATGAATTTTCCTTTTAGTCAGTTGGAGCACCTTTCACGAGCATCACAGGTACCCCAGACACATCTTTGGCCATGGTTTTCAACTCTGATCCCCCAACACCCTACCATGTGGGACAACACAAGTGGAAGAAGACAAGCTTTCTTCCACATCTACCATGTGGGACAAGCTAAGTGGGAGAATACAAGCTTTCACCCACATCTACCATTTGGGATAAGCTCAGTGGGAGAAGACAAGCTTTCTCCCACATCTACCATGTGGGACAAGCTATGTGGGAGAAGACGAGCTTTCCCCAACATCTACCATGTGGGACAAGCTAAGTGGGTGAAGCAAAGCTTTCTCCCACATCTACCATTCAGGGCAAGCTAAGTAGGAGAAGCCAAGCTTTCTTCCACATCTACCATGTGGGACAAGCCAAGTGGGAGAAGCGAAGCTTTCACCCACATCTACCATGTGGGACAAGCTAAGTAGGAGAAGACAAGCTTTCCCCGACATCTACCATTTCGGACAAGCTAAGTTGGAGAAGACAAGCTTTCCCCGAAATCTACCATTTGGGACAAACTAAGTTGGAGAAGACGAGCTTTCTCCCACATCTACCATGTGGGACAAGCTAAGTTGGAGAAGACGAGCTTTCTCCCACATCTACCATGTGGGACAAGCTAAGTAGGAGAAGACGAGCTTTCTCCCACATCTACCATTTGGAACAAGTCAAGTGGGAGAACACAAGCTTTCTCCCACATCTACCATTTGGGACAGCCAAGTGGAAGAAGACAAGCTTTCCCCTACATCTACCATTTGGAACAAGCTAAGTGGGAGAAGACAAGCTTTCCCCGACATATACCATTTAGGACAAGCTAAGTGGCAGAAGACAAGCTTTCCCCGACATCTACCATTTGGGACAAGCTAAGTGGGAGAAGACAAGCTTTCCCCGACATCTACCATTTGGGACAAGCTAAGTTGGAGAAGCCAAGCTTTCTCCCACATCTACCATTTGGGACAAGACAAGCTTTCTCCCACATCTACCAGGTAGGACAAGTCAAGTGGGAGAAGGAAGACAAGCTTTCTCCCACATCTACCATTTGGGACAAGCTAAGTGGGAGAAGACGAACTTTCTCCCACATCTGCCATGTGGGACAAGGTACGTGGGAGAAGGAAGATAAGCTTTCTCCCACATCTACCATTATCATTGACAGACCTTGATTTAGAACTTTGCAATGAAATTTACAAGTTGGTGTGGATCACACATATATTGTGTTGGTCCCATCATTGTGCTTCTCTTATGGGCTCATGCACATAATAGGTATGCAAATATCATGGAAATGTTTGACTCCCCATCCTTCCCCCCTATATCCCCTTCCTTCCTCTAATTCCTCTATTCTACTTCCAATATCTTTTTTAGACCTCCCTTTCTCCACAATTACACAACCGTCGCTTTTCTCTTCTGTCTTCCTCCAATCCTTTTCTCAATTGATTTAACCATTTAACCCCCCCCCCCCCCCCCCCCGCTAAATCGTCCCACCTTGCCCGGCCCCTTTTGACTGTGCAATGTGTAATGTACATGACCCCTTATTCCACTATTTTCTAATTGTGAGTTCAAAGGAAACTGTGGTGAATCATGCTTTTGGGTTTAAAAGTTTAAGCCCCTCAATTTTTTTAAGAATATATGATTTGTTTGAAAACACACTTGGTCCTTATGCCCTTTCCTACGCTCTACCTTCCTTTGTTGTAATAACACCTCAATATCTCATCAGTATTCCAGAAGTGATCAATGTCCCCCTTATCATTGTCCCTTTTTGTTTCTTTAACCACATCATTCTAGTGATCATTATTGCTCTTTGAGAATACATTACAACCATAGAGAATTGTTTTTTATGGGCCCTCAAAAGATTTCCACCAATCCAACCCACCCTAGACGAGATAGGCTGGCTCTCCATATCTTAGAAATCCAATTAGTGAACACAGGAGTCACTGGAACCTCCATGAAATATCCTGAACATTCCAGAAGCAAAGCCTGAAAATGTTTTTTTTTTAACTGTCTCTCTTAACCTTCTCTTTTTTTTTTAACTACTAGTATACGTTACCTAAGGGTGTGGCAGGAAGGGTCATCCCTCTCTGGGGTATATAGATTACAGAAGATCTCGGGTCGGGCCTCAATAACATCGGGGGTTTGGTAATTTACCAAGTTTCTTGTAGAGCGCTCACCAAGTGATTTAAACATTTGAGCAAGCACGCCATTCAAAATCGTTGATAAGGAACGGCTGGCTTGGCAACCGCTAGATAGCTGCTTGGTAACTGAACCCACCCCGGGTTTTCTCCCTTTCAGTTTCGTATTAAACAGCAGGAGCGACTGTTTCAAAAGGTAATCAAACTTGCTTGTGGTTTATAATATTTTTACTTCTGGTGGAGGTGCTCCCACGAAATGGCACGATAAGCTATTTATACACATTAACACTGCGTTTGGTCAAGGAGGAAACCCGCTTGGGAAAGGGGAATTTTCTTAGTATTAAAATTGTTTTGTAATAATATTAATATTATGCTATTATATTTAGTAATGTTGTTACTTTTGGTATTAGAAGCGGCTTTGGGAAAATGTCACGATAAAGCTATTTTAACACAGATATACACCTCAACAGGCAACCCCATTGACAGGGAAAAAAAACCCTTGGGGTGGGTTGAAAGTTAAATCGCTACAACCTTCATGGTGTGACCTTTAGTGTCCCTGTAAAGTTTCGTTGTGATTGGATAAGTAACGACCAAATTGATCAGGGTCAAAAATCGTCATGCAGATACCAATTTGCGTATTTTAATATGACTAGTACACCCGCTCACTACGGTAGCGGCAGGGGTAGTCATGTTATTATCCTTATTATTATTTCCAATTGTTATTACCATTACTTATTATGTTACATTAAGTCATTGAAAAGATCAGCACATGCATGCCATTATAACATGTTAGATCAGGACATTGAAAGGATCAGAATGTTCATATTATATGTTAGATCAGGTCATTGAAAGGATCAGAACATGCATGATATTATATGTTAGATCAGGTCATTGAAAGGATCAGAACATGCATGATATTATATGTTAGATCAGGTCATTAAAAAGATCAGAACATGCATGATATATGTTAGATGAGGTCATTGAAAATATCAGAACATGCATGCTATTGTATGTTAGATCAGGTCATTGAAAATATCGGAACATGCATGATATATGTTAGATCAGGTCATTGAAAAGATCAGAACATGCATGATGTATGTTATATCAGGTCATTGAAAAGATCAGAACATACATGCCATTATATGTTAGATAAGGTCATTGAAAAGATCAGAACATGCATGATATTATATGTTAGATCAGGTCATTGAAAGGATCAGACCATGCATGCCATTATATGTTAGATCAGGTCATTGAAAGGATCAGAACATGCATGACATTAAACATGTTAGATCACGTCATTGAAAGGATCAGACCATGCATGACATTAAACATGTTAGATCACGTCATTGAAAGGATCAGACCATGCATGACATTATGGCATGGTAGATCAGGTCATTGAAAGGATCAGATCATGCATGACATTATAACATGTTAGATCAGGTCATTGAAAGGATCAGATCGTGCATGACTTTATAACACGTTAGATCAGGTCATTGAAAGGATCAGATCGTGCATGACATTATAACATGGTAGATCAGGTCATTGAAAGGATCAGATCGTGCATGACATTATAACATTTTAGATCAGGTCATTGAAAGGATCAGATCGTGCATGACATTATAACATGGTAGATCAGGTCATTGAAAGGATCAGATCGTGCATGACATTATAACATGTTAGATCAGGTCATTGTAAGGATCAGACCGTGCATGACATTATAACATGTTATAATGTTTATAACATTATAACAGCGGCAGGAAGGGTGGTGTTATTAACCGTTGAGCTTATATTGACTACAGTAGATCTACGATCAGGTCATTGTAAGGATCAGAGCGTGCATGACATTATAACATGTTAGATCAGGTCATTGTAAGGATCAGAGCGTGCATGACATTATAACATGTTAGATCAGGTCATTGTAAGGATCAGACCGTGCATGACATTATAACATGGTAGATCAGGTCAATGAAAGGATCAGACCAGACCATACATGACATTATAACATGTTAGATCAGGTCATTGTAAGGATCAGACCATACATGACATTATAACATGTTAGATCAGGTCATTGTAAGGATCAGACCATGCATGAGTTGTTTTTAGGCAGTAGGTTGTAGACAGCAACCGCCCAGGGTGGTACTACCGTTCTGATTTAGGAAAGTTAAAGTGGTGACCGGAACCATCTGGCACTCTCCGTGTCAGGATTGCTGGTGTTACCTTCTGTCTCACTCAAACGATATCTACCGGGCTAGCTTCAATCTCTCTTTCTCGCAAACAAACGTATGCACTTTTCATCATACACTTTTCTTCTCTTTTATTTAAGGCCTGGCCTCGATGAGGGCTATATAGTCCATGATTGGAGCCTTCAACATAAAAAATATTATAACATGTTATTGTTCGATCAGGTCATTGAAAGGATCAGACCGTGCCTCACCATTCTAAATTCCCGAAAGTAAAACTTACTTCCATGAGGGTGTCGAGGGGAGAGTCGGCGGGCAATATCGCAAATCACAAAACTCCTTGGAAGAACTCCACGGAAGCGGCAGGATGGGTGGTGTTATTAACCGTTGTGAGCTTATATAGACTACAGTAGATCTACCAGGTGTGTTCGTTGATGTGATTAGCATAGACTGATGTGTGGATTCCTCCAAATTAATTTTACTTTCGTGTTTAACAGCATTATCAGCTATTTAAAAAGGTAATCAAACATGCTTGTGGTTTATAATATTTTTACTTCTGGTCGGCCATTGCTCTCACGAAAACGCTATGATAAGCTAATAATACATGTTATCACGGCAGGAAAAACACCTTGGGGAGGTGGGATATTATTAGTATTAATATTGTTTTGTAATAACATTAATAATATGCTATTATCATTACCTCCGCCACCAAAGGTGGATGGAAGTTATGTTTTCACCCATGTCTGTTTGTCTGTCCGTTTGTCTGTGAACAAAATATCTCAAAAAGTTGTGGACGGATTCGGACGAAATTTGGTAGAGATGTAGTTTATGTGGCAAGGACGAAATGATTCGATTTTGGTGAAGATGCGGATTCGGATCCGGCTACTAGAATTTTAAAAGTGATTCTTCACCGTTGAAATATAGGGCCAAAAACGATACATAGCAGGATATCTCAAAAAGTTGTGGACGGATTCGGACGAAATTTGGTAGAGATGTAGTTTATGTGGCAAGGACGAAATGATTCGATTTTGGTGAAGATGCGGATTCGGATCCGGCTACTAGAATTTTTAAAGTGATTCTTCACCGTTGAAATATAGGGCCAAAAACGATACATAGCAGGATATCTCAAAAAGTTGTGGACGGATTCGGACGAAATTTGGTAGAGATGTAGTTTATGTGGCAAGGACGAAATGATTCGATTTTGGTGAAGATGCGGATTCGGATCCGGCTACTAGAATTTTTAAAGTAATTCTTCACCGTTGAAATATAGGGCCAAAAACGATACATAGCGGGATATCTCAAAAAGTTGTGGACGGATTTGGACGAAACTTGTTGGACCGGTTCGGTGTCTGACAAGTACAGATAAATTATATTTTGGTGAAGATCTGAATATGGATTCCGATATGATAATTTCATATTGTTTTTTAAGTGATTCTTCACCATTGGGAGATAAGGCCAAAAACAACACATAGCAGGATATCTCAAAAAGTTATGGATGGATTTGGACGAAACTGGGTGGACCGGTTCGGTGTCTGACAAGTACAGATAAATTATATTTTGGTGAAGATCTGAATATGGATTCCGATATGATAATTATATATTTTTTTAAGTGATTCTTCACCATTGGGAGATAAGGCCAAAAACAACACATAGCAGGATATCTCTAAAAGTTATGGATGGATTTGGACGAAACTGGGTGGACCGGTTGGGTGTGTGACAAGGAAGAATCGATTCAATTATGGCGAAGATCTGGATCCGGATCCAGCTTGTATAATTTTTTAAGTGATTCTTCACCATTGAGTGATATGGCCAACCAGGCAGACATATGCTCTCTACTGAGTGCCGTTCTAGTTAATTTTGTTGTTGAAAGTGTCTTTGGAAAAACGCCACGAAAAAGCTAACTTAACATGGATATACACCTCAACACGCAACCCAATTGACAGCAATGCCGGGGGGGGTGGGGGGGGGGGAGGGGGAACCTGCACGGGGGAGAAAACCCCCTTGGGGAAGGAGGCAAATTAATGCGCTACAACCTTCATGGTGTGACCCTCAGTCATCTTGTCAAGTTTGGTTGAGATTGGATAAGTAACGAAAGATTGTATCGTGGTCAAAAAATCATCAGACAGACGCCAAATTGTGTATTTTAGTATGATTATATTTGATAATGAAAGAAATAATTAAATTAACCTGCACCCTTCCACCTTATTGCCTCTGCTCTCATCCCCAAACAGTACAGTGGCAGACACCTTGTCACTTGAAGCACAGCTTAACATTCACATTGGCAAAGCATCAACTACCTTTGGAATGCTAACCAAGAGCTTTTAGGATCATGCAGGTCGGCGGTCTTTCTATCTTCTACCGACTCATCTCCGGCTTCGCTCCCCCAGCTCTGTATGTGCTCTGTCCTTCCGGCTTCACTTTTTCATTCCTCTTTTTCCCACCTCTGGAACAAACTTCCACACTCTCTTCAATCCAACTCAACCCTCCAGGTCTTCAAAACTGCTGTTCACCACCATGTCCTTTCCTTCCTTTCCCCATCCAAAACCTTGATCTTTACTACCCCCGTTAAAACACCCCAAACCCACCTACTTAAAATTCCCCGTTTTCTTTCCTGAAAGTCCATGTTGTGTCTATATTGTTTATCCTGTGTACCCAACCCCAGCCCTCTCTCTTCCACAGATGTCCCTGTTCCCTACTGTTGTTGTACTTCCCTCTACCCCCCCCCCCCCCACCACCTCCACCCCCACACCCCCCCCCCCCCCCCCACCCCTCTGGTCTCCCGCTCCCATTGTTATATGTTATATGTGTTAGTTCTCATACAAGCACAGACTAAGTATACAAAAAGCCCATCGTCTCTCACTACCTACCTACCTATCTATAACATTAAACCAATAGCACCTCCATAAACTTTTAAGGATACAATAACACAATATTGAAGAGCCGGGCTCTTGCTTGAGACGGACGAAGTGACGGGCAAGACACAAACTCGTCCGAGAAGATGTTTATTGTAAAAACCAACTCGGGAACACTGTAAGGCCTGTTTATCGGGCTGCATATATATCCAAACCCAAAAGCATAACCGAAACCGAAAGCCACGCCTCTCAGGCGAGGCGCGTTTCGGTGGTCACGTGACTGACAGGTGCAAAGGACCATAACCGCACGCGCGGCACGCTTTGGTGGTCACGTGACCGGCCACCCCGGCGCCGAGGCTGTCCGCCGGTGACGTCACCGGCTGGAGCAAGGAGATTCTGCCGCTGGTCTCGCTTGGGGGACCCATGGGTCGCTACAATATAATATAAAATGGCGATCGAGGGTGGTAATCCTTTTTGCCGGTACTCCATTGACCATCTCTTGCACTCAGTATTGTAAAGGTGCACACAACTCTCATCTCCAGCGCTTCAAGCTTCACAACACCGGCAACGTCGTGCTGCCCTCTGCCATCTTGATTGCTGCATCATCGATATATCGCAGTGGCAGGAAGAACTAATGTGCAGATTGTGTTTTGTTTCATTCAAATTTGTTTACCTGTTTTGAAGAAAAATTATTATTTTTCAACACTCCCATCTTGCACATTGTCGCGTCGACGGGTCTGACTATCACCCATCGCGCTACGGATCATCGAGCTTACCAAATTCACACTGCATTCAATGAACTGTTCTTTCACATTTACAAATATCCAAGGATCGCTCCACCTGAGGCTGAACTTGGCGGTGCAACGTGTGGGAGTAAAAGGCAGGAAAACATTTCTTATAATAAAAAGGTTTATTGTAATGAAATACGGCATGGGGATAGAAGAGACACAGAACCTGAGGAGATCTGGTGCACGAGGCCAACAAATGGAGAGGTGAAGCATGAAAAAGCGAACTTGTGTACAATAGGGAATAAATAAAGCCTAAAACCCCCTAATGGTGAACCAGACTCGCACACGATGAACAATGGGGACAGGTGAGGACTCGTGGCTAGCACGAGGTTGTTGGGGCCCCACCACAATGGTCTGGTCATTCGGGTTGGCACTGCATGGATGAAATGCGGCTCAGGAAGTGATGGAGCTGTGAAAATGGTGATGAGAGCAGCGAGATGAGAGGGACGTCTCTTCCTCGGAAGGCAAAGAGAGCAAGATGTCGGCGTCGCTATGTACAAAGCTCACCTGCCATGTGTAGTGCAGCCATGACTCTCGAGAACTCTGAGACCAACCCTCTGCATGGCGAGTCCCTGTTATTTGCCGTCCACTGCGTGTGGTCAGGGCCATCTTTCGGGCCATCGTGATGGCCCTGCACAAGGTGTTCCATCTTCCTCTGTTGCTCCACATCAAACGTCACTGCGTAGGCTTGTATGGCCTCTCGATCAAGCGGTTTTGATTGGTCATTCCTCAGAAAGCACAATGTACTTTCCAGTGTACCTTTGGTGTTAAATGCCTACGTACCACAGGGTACCACGGGGTACCATAAGACCTTACCCGGCCTCGCACGAAAACAGGAGCTTTTACATGACAAACTTACCCTGCACTGTCTTAGAGTTAACACTCTGCCCTCTCAGTGCATATTTTACAACAACACTTCGTCTGACATTTTTCCTGTTACAAGAGTAATCTACCCTACATGGACATACTGACCACACCTTTCTCACCACAATCAAGCTGTGGATTGTGGTAAGACTAGTTATGTCCCCCTCCCCACCACTCTCCTTCCACACATCAGTGCAGGCTCCTGCCAAAAATATCAAGACCAAACCACATCTCTCACCCATATGTGGAGGGAACAACCAATCAGCTCTCGCCTAATCAATTATCCCCAGGTGGCTAAGATCTTTAAAATTAACCCCCTACTCGTCTTGCCAAAGAAAGCAGGCGAGAGATGTAATTGTCTATACTCTATATAATTATGTATATATATATGGACTGCTAAAACCAGACTCGGTGGCATAAGGGTAAAGCGTCCACTCTAATTCTGAGAGGTCGGTGGTTCAAACCCCATCTGAGTCATACCAAAGACTTTATTTTAAAAACATGCTGCTTCCTTGCTTGACACTAAACGTCTAAAAGGATAGAGCATGGACAAACAACGCTGTGAAGGCAATGGCAAACCAACTAGTATAGCCCTTGCCAAAAAACTGCTTCGGCAGCAACAACACTCTGTAAGGTGCAGGTTCTGGGCATTGCACGTTGGACATGTTTAGGATCCTTGGTGTTGCACGTTTCTGTCTACACTGTCGCTGATGACTCACCAATAAGCGATGAATCTGGTTCAGCAGCTGATGAGGGGGCATGTAGTATTGGGGTTCTTATGTACAGTTACGTGAAAAAGTAAGTACACCCCATGTAAAGTTTTGACTTTTTCAACATATTTCAACATACAGTTATTTGATCTTCATTTCAACAATATTGATAGATAAACGTGATATAATATAACAAATATCATGAAACATTTACATTTTGTAGTCCATTGTATAATTTAAATAAACATAAATGCAAATTTCGTATGTGGAAAAAGTAAGTACACCCCGACATTTATCATTACTTCAAATACCTAAAATTAGAATCAGGTGCACCAGCTCAGGTGCAAATGATTAGAACATCGTTAGAGAGGATCTTGGAGGAACCTGTCTTATTTAAACCTCAGACATTTAGTTTGGTTTGCTCTTTGTTGTTGAAGTGTGCGGCGTCACAATGCCGAGATCAAAAGAGCTCTCTGAGGCCTTCAGAAAGAAGGTTAGAGATTCCTACGAGTCTGCGAAGGGATTTTAAAAGATCTCCAAACAATTTGAAATCAATCATTCGACTGTCCGGAAGATCATCTACAAGTGGAGAAGATTCTAAACAACTGCTAACTTGTTCAGGCCAGGCCGCCCCAGCTATTTCAGCCCGAGAGCAGACCACAAGATGCTGAAAGAGGTCTCAAAGAACCCCAGAATGTCATCACGGGACCGACAGGTAGCTCTTGCCACTGTTGATGTCAAAGTGCACGAGTCTACCATTAGAAAGAGGCTGCACAAATTTGATCTGCATGGGAGGTGTGCCAGGAGGAAACCTTTGCTGTCCAGAAAGAACATCAGGACAAGACTAAAGTTTGCCAATGAACACCGAAGCAAAGACCAGCACTTTTTTTTCTTTTTTCTTTTTTTTCTTTTTTTTTTGTATACAAGATCGAGGCTCGTGAAAGAGCGAACATTAATCACACAGAAAGACAAACAGACACACAAAACAAATAACATCGGGAGCGGTAGACAAGATGGGGAGAGAGGGGGAAGGACACAAACACAACATTTGAGAGCAGGAACCGAGAGACATGGAGACATCGAGAGAACTGTGGGAGGGAGAGGGCTTTGGGGGGGAGGCATGGGAATGGGGGGGGGTGGGAGAGGTATAAAACATATGGACACTGCCAAGACTTCCAGGAAAGAAGTTGGAATTTCAAACAAGGTGGATCTGGGGTGAATTAGTGGGGGTAGAAAAGATCAAGGTTTTGGATGGGGGAAGATAAGAGATGGTGGTGAACAGCTGTTTTGAAGACCTGGAGGGAGGAGTGTGATTGAAGTGAGTGTGGGAGTTTGTTCCAGAGGCGGGAGAAAAGAGGAATGAAAGAGTGAAGGTGAGCAGAGAGCCGAGATTTCGGCAGTTTAACCATCAGAGGGTGGCTGGCAGATCTTGTGCGACCTGTAGGAATATTTGGGGGACAGAGCACAGAGAGAGCTGGGGGAGCAAGGCCGGAGAGGAGTCGGTAGAAGACAGAAAGACAGAAAGACTTCTGGAACAATGTGCACTGGACAGATGAGTCAAAGGTAGAGATGTTTGGCCACATTTCCAGAAGACATGTTTGGCGAAAACCAAAGACAGCATTTGACCACAAGAACCTGATACCAACTGTAAAGCATGGTGGTGGAAATATTATGGTTTGGGGCAGCTTTGCTGCATCAGGGCCTGGGCAGCTCACCATCATATAATCCACGATTAATTCTTCATTGTACCAGAGGGTGCTTGAGGATAATGTAAGGCCATCTGTCGGAAAGTTGAAGCTCAACCGAAGGTGGACCTTGCAACATGACAATGACCCTAAACATACCAGTAAATCCACCAAGGAATGCCTGAAAAGAAAGAAATGGAGGGTTCTGGAATGGCCAAGTCAAAGCCCGGATCTAAATCCCATCGAGATGTTGTGGGGGGATTTGAAACGAGCTGTGCATGCAAGAAACCCCTCAAACATCGCACAGCTGAAAGAATTCTGCATGGAGGAGTGGGCAAATATTTCTCCCAGTCGATGTCAGAGACTGATAGGCAGTGATAAGAAACGCCTACTTGAGGTTGTTTCTGCCAAAGGGGGCAATACCACCTATTAGAGCCAAGGGTGTACTTACTTTTTCCACATGCGAAATTTGCATTTATGTTTATTTAAATTACAGAATGGACTACAAAATGTAAATGTTTCATGATATTTGTTATATTATATCACCTTCATCTGTCAATATTGTTGAAATGAAGATCAAATAGCTGTATGTTGAAATATGTTGAAAAAGTCTAAACTTTACATGGGGTGTACTTACTTTTTCACGTGACTGTATGTACCACTTGTGAATGTTTGCAGCTGTAGAGGAACCCATGTAGGGTTTGAAACAGCAAAAGGCTTAACTTGCTTATCTTTTCTTGGTTGCTTTATGCAGCCTTGTTTGGATAGAAAGGCAGGGGGTTAATTTAAAAGATTTTAGTCACCTACGGACAAATGATTAGGTGAGAGCTGATTGGTTGTTCCCTCCAATTACGGTTGAGAGACGTTGATTGGGTCTTGATATACACATTGGGGTGCAAAAGCATAACTCCAGTGGGAAATTTATTAAATGAGACGTGATAACAAAATAAATCATTGGAATATGAAAGCAACAGCACTTTAGAGGGATTTCCATGAACTCTTGAGGATAAAACAACACTTATAATCGGAAATAATCAGTCTTCTTATATAATCATTAATCAGTACGGCCCCCTTTTATTTTGCCTTAAGAACTTCCTCAACTCCATTCGGGATTGATTAATTTACCTGCACCACCAAAGGTTGATGGAGGTTGTGTTTTCACCCCTGTCTGTCTGTCTGTCTGTTTGTTTGTTTGTTTGTTTGTGAACAAAATATCTCACAAAGTTGTGGACGGATTCGGACGAAATTTGGCAGAGATGTAGTGACAAGGACGAAATGATTAGATTTTGGTGAAGATCCGGATTCGGCTACTAGAATTTTAAAGTGATTCTTCACCATTAGGAGATGGGGCCAAAAATGATACATAGCAGAATATCTCAAAAAGTTATGGATGTACGTATTTGGACAAAACTTGGTGGAGAGTCTGTGTGTGTGACAAGGAAGAATCGATTCGATTTTGGTGAAGATCCGGATCCGGCTAGTGTAATTTTTAAAAGTGAATCTTCACTGGGAGGTAGGGCCAAAAATGATACAAAGCAGGATATCTCAAAAAGTTGTGGATGGATGATTTTGATTAAATGTGATTTTCTGGTCTACTCTGGGATATAAAACATAAACTGTTCACCTGGCGGAGGTACGCTCTCTACTGAGTGCCGTTCTAGTTACCCTGCGCTCGCGAATCGAAAGGCGGGGTTAAGCAATCGGGTGCGTATGTGTGCCGTGTCTGCATTTTAAAAATTCATTTTCTCGCAACCGTTGGTCCGATTGACATGAAATTTTACTGTAGGAGCACCTCTGCCTGTAGATTTTTTTGCTGATAATTATGACGTCATATGTCACGTGGTACGGACGCCATCTTGGAAAAACGTTACACCTCTGTTTCTCCAAAACCGCTTCATGGAAAAAATTAAAACATGTCTCATTTTCAAGTACACCCCATTGGGAATAACATATGTTAATGATGATGTCATAGGTTCCTCCATTATGACGTCATAATTCGACAAGTACAACGCTTGATCTGATCAGTATGAAAAAAAATTCCTCTACAACTGTTAGTCCGATGAACGCGAAAATTTCAGAATATGAGCTTCTCTTCCTGTAGAAATGTTCTAATGATAATTATGACGTCATTGGTCACGTGGTACAGGCACCATCTTGGAAAAATCGAAAAAAGTTGCACCTCTATATCTCCAAAACCACTGCATGGAAAAAATTTAAATATGGCTCAATGTCGAGCACTCCCCTTGGGGAATAAGATATGTCAATGATGATGTCATCAGTACCGTAATAATGACGTCATAATTTGGCAAGTACAACACTTGATTCGATCAGTATGAATTTTTTTTCTCTGCTGCTCCGATCAATGCAAATCTTTAACTAATTGATCAAATACCCATGGGAAATATAGTTTGATAAAAGTGACATCATCAGTCACTGATCTGGCAGCCATATTGGAACAAAACAAAAAAAACCCTTAAAAAACAGAAGAGTTGGCTTGCACCAAGTCCTTCTCAAGACTGCGCAGGGTAAGTATTCTATGATTACCATCTAGTTAGTTTATGGATTGTGTTTGAGTCAATCCTTTCCCAACAGTGTTGTTAATGCACTCCAGAGCATTGTCAAACTACTCACATAAGTTTTCTTTCTCTCAAATGTAATCACCCTTCATTTATGCTGTTAAGGCAAAATGTCAGTCAATAATAACTATAATAAATTAAAAATATGCATACATCTCTTCCATATCATGACAAATTCATGTTTCACATTGTGATCTAAGAAAGCTCGACATTGATTTTCATGGACTCCTACCTTTGTCCCCTACTATATACCACAGATCCACACTTTCTTATTAATTACCTCTCCTTCGAAATTGAAAAATAAATATGTTGGTGATTCTTGGATTATTCTGAGTAAATTATTCCAATTATTTTTTGAACACCTCCTGTATGTGATTTGTTTCAATAAATGGAGCCTTATTTTTAATTCGATTTTTTAATTTAAAAAACGATTTTTAACCAGCATATTTTTTATTATAATTACAAATCTGAAAATATGACGACAAAACTTTTCCTTGCTTTGTTCACGTTCCAGAACCAGTACCAGTTTTGCTATGAAGTTATGCTGGAGTACCTGGAAACTGTGTGATCTCCATGCTTCACCAATGGATAATGCAGAGATGGAAAAAGGTCCAACCTGGGCGACCACGATGGACTCGATGCTGATCGCGCGCGCTAGCATCTGGGTCTACGCCGACCAGTGTTCAGCCTATAGATGAACACCCTCTACCCTCTGCAGCTGACCCTCGGAGATGCATCACTTTCCCTCAAGCAGATTCTTGAGTTTCTTCTAGAACATTGATGGAGAAAACAAAACTGCTTTTTCCTCCGATTAGGCGCGTTTATCTCAAGGATAGACAAGAGAAGGTGTGGACGGAACTCAATATGCGGACAATGTCTGGACGTTTCTCGCTATGTACAAACGATACGCATTTTGCACTCGGTTTTTATCTCGCCGTTAAACCTGTAGTAATCGCCACATTTACTCGTCGTTATGTACGTTTCGTTGTTTAACAACAACTGATTTCATAAGCGCTCCTAAAGGGAACGAAATGTGAATAACAAACTCGTTTCCATGTAATTGTAATCGCTATGCCAGCCTTGTATTGCATTATACACTCTAGTATTTCGCTATTTGTTCTTGTGTGACATTTCCTCCCTGCATACCTGTCCGTAGTTTCGTTAACGATCGTTGACGTCGTTGCCTCTGCATGCGCTCCGTACAAATACCCATCCGTTCGGTCCATTTATGACGTTGTGTTTGCAGAGACCCATGCTTGCGAGTTAGTTTTTGCTTTATTCTTTGTACAAACAAACCAAAGAGCGTGCCGTATATGTACAACGACACGACACACACGTGGCAAGCGCTTCGTCCGCATCGGCTGCATTCCGTCCGCGCAAGAAAAGTCGAAGAAACTTTTTCCCCCCAAAGTCACAACTTTGTGCCCGAAACGCGTTGAACAAGAACAACGCACAACAGCTCAAGGCTCATGTACATCGTGTGCAATCTTCCGTTGGTCGTTAATATCGAGGTTGTAAGATCCAATCCTGCGATCCTCACATGCTTTCGACTCGTTAGGTCGTACGGCTATTTCAACAACTGCGTCGAAGGAAAGCATGCATCATTACCCGAAGGCCGTGGCCTTCATTTTTTGTTCGATCTGCCGTCGCCACCATATCATGTTAACGATGCTGCTTTTTGACTTGTCTGCGGAATTGCCGACGGTTATTTTGTGGACGAAATTACTGTAGTTTATGTCGTCACGTACCAGCATGAGGCGCTGTTTCCCACGTGAGAGATCTGGAGTACGATACTCGTTCCCAGTGATGTCCTGGTGAACTTTAAAACGCTAATGTTCCCGTGGATAATTTCAATATATTTTTGCCCAACGTGCTGGTCACGAGTAGAGGCTTAACCCACGTCGATAGGACTCTTCATTTGATGTGTTGTACGATCCCATGTACAGAATCATCGATCGTATTCCCGAACGTAAGGTATTTCACTTTGTGTTATAATAGTGCTGACGTGTGATCATTAGTCAGATCATTTTTCAGCGAATTCTTTTCGATTTTGAGCATTACCGAGAGGACGTTGCGACTCGAGCATTCAATAATTTCCGCAGAATAAAAGAAAATTCCCTTGTGAGCCAAGTACAAATGAAACCTCTTTTATTCAGATGAACAGTGGTATTGCACAAGTATCGTCATCAGTTGGTTTCCATGATTTGTAGTGGCAAATAATTCCTTTTTAACTGCATTTGATGAAATGGATATAAATAAATCTGAAAACTATTTCGACGAATCGTGTACAACGTTTGCTTTTTCTTTGTTTTTCAGTGCTCCTCGGGTTTGGCACCCCTGGGCATTTCTTTGTATGTTTCGTGACATTTATGGCATATTTCCTAAACGTTTACATCAACATGGGTGACCGCAAAGCGCGTAGTACTCGACGTGACCGGATGTGATGATTCGCTGACAAACGGAAACAATTTCAGGACTAGGAATGAATGCGACGTCCTTTGATTTCCAAGCTTCGGTGCGTGCTGCTCGTTTGATTTGGCACGCACATCCGTTGGCACCTTCTCCACGTGGTGCCAAACCTGAAGAGTTGGAGGGGGGAAAAAAGATGAGGATTTTTTTTCTTCATTTCTCAGCATCTTCTTTGAAGGCCTCGAGCAATCCACGAATTGAATTGATGAAGCCCGAAACGCTACAGACAACCCCGACGATGAATATGGAGATGTCAAAAAAGACGTGGTGCCAAAGGAGCTGCCTCCATTTGAGGCGGAGGTGGAAGAGGCATGGCAAAAGGAAAGAGAGTGAAGCTCCGGTGAAGCTTCCCGTTAGGCCCATGAGAAGAGCGAAATGAGGAATAAAAATGGCCATGAGGAGGGTTGAAAGTACCAGGACGGTGCGCAGGGTAAGACCCCATGTCTTCAGCTTGCCGTCTAGTGCGTAACAATTGGGAAACCATGTGTCGGCGGTGTCCTGAAAATTCGAAGTTTCGATGCTTTCGACGGCAGCGAAGAAAGGCAAGGGGTACGAGAGCAGGGCTTTGGCTACCAGGAAGATGTTGACCGTCGCTCGGATGGACGTGGGGAGGTTGTCGGTGATGACCTCTTTTGTATCGTCGGCCCAAGTGAGGAAGGCGAGCAGAGCAAACACCGATTTGAGGATGCACGCAGATATGTGGGTCCAGTTCATCATGGAATGGAACTCGTTGCGATTTTTCATGCTTCCTTCCAGAGATGGCAAGAAGATTTGCGACGTGTAGCTGAACACAATGATTCCAATAGACACTGGGAAAGTGTTCACGTCGATGTAGAATTTCACCTTGTCCCATGCCCAGTCTCTAGCTCTGGTCAGACAGTAACCGATGACCAAAAAGTTGATAACAAAGTGTGTAAGAGAGCACAACAAACTGAATTTGGACACGGCCTTGAGGTTCCTCAAGAAGGAGCACGGTATGAGAAACGCGGTGGACAGCACCGACCATGCTCGCTCTGACACGGGTAGGTCTGGGAAGCTGTTGTACATCAGGTTACCACTGACGACCACGTACAACACGCACGTCATGAGCAGCTCGATCAGTTGTGCCATGTTAACCACGTAACCACCCAGCCTTGGAAACCGTGGACGGCAGCACGCATTGGCCACGTCGACGTACGAGTTGTGCACCCGCACCAGGTTTCCATCTTCGTCCTCCTCGTAAAGGCAGGCAATGAGGATCTTCCCGGTGTAGCAACACACCACGGCCGCGAACGTCATGAGGAATAGGCCGATGTATCCACCATGCAGGATGGCGTAAGGGAGGCCAAGCACGAACATGCCCTGCACAGAAAAGTGTACATAAAATAGGTCAAGGTATAAAAAAAGGTCAGAAACTCAATATAAGAAAATAAAGTGGATGTGCTGGCCACCAGTAAAAGGGTCAACAATTGGTTAGTTTCCCGATAATACCCATACCTAGAAAGGTCAACTGGACAAACTCCAAAACTGGAACCGACTAACTTTAATGAACGTTATAACAATAGGCTACATCAGAAAATACAAACTATGCTTTATTTACGGCATAAACTTGTCAATGTTTTGTTCTTCTTTTATAGAAATGGATTTTGTTTAAACCTCTGGTCTGTGTGACCAATTCCTTCAGGTCACAGTCACTCATTGCCTCATCACCTTCCCAAAGGGCCCAGCTTCCATCCCATGAATCGTTACCCTTACATGGTTCTTTTGAGGTCTGTCCTGCCTTGTAGATCATCACCACAAGGCTCGCAGGATAGCCTCGACTCTAGAGATATGCATTCTCGCTTCTGAGTCGACTAGCCTGGGTTTGACCTATAAACTGTCAAACTGGTGTTTCACATGTGAAGCAATTGATTAAAGTGGATGCCGTCCATCACATGGAGGTTAAACTGTGTGCGCCGTCTGCTTGCATTAGTTGGTGGATGATGAAGATCCTATGGGGTCCCTGCCGTAGAGTAGGGGAGCTATCGCTGGAACTCTGAACAAATTACAAATTATTGCACTTAGCTACAGGGGGCACTGCATCAGCGGCAAAGCCTCAACCCACGCAAATCACAGCAAAAACGCAACCACTTACTGCCTATAAAAGAAGAATACCATCTCTCATGGTCACCCTGGGGTATGTGTGTGTGTTTCTATGTATGTACGTATATGTATATGTGTGTGCATGTGCACGCGTGCCTGTCTGTCCGGGTGGAAAAGTTTTTACCATTTGAGCTTTGTTATCAAATTTTCAACATAGCTTTATGATGAGAATATGGAGAAGACAAATTTATAATTTGGTCAAAAGGTCAAAGGTCAGTATCACATAAGGTCATCAATTTTCATCCAATTGACCTGAAATTTTAATTCACCATTTGAGCTTTTTATAAAATTTTCAACATAGCTTTAGTATGAGAATATGGAGAAGACAAATTAATAATTTGGTCAAAAGGTCAAGGTTGCATAAAGTAGTCAATTTTTCATCCGATTGACTTAAAATTTTAAGAATTTGCATATTGGGTCACTGAATTGGTACACCAATCAAAAGGTAGAAACTGATTTATTTATTTTTTGAGATCAAAAAGTCAAGGTTGCATAATATCAATATTCATCTGATTGACTTGAAATTTGAGCAGAGTTTGCATATTGGGCCACTGAAGCCTCTTGCGTTTGAGGTCAAAAGGTCATGGTCACCTGAAATAATTTTTTTGGGTTTGTTTTTGTCATGTATCATACGGAAGAAGAAGCCTGAATGCAAACTGGACGCAGACGGGCTTTGCATTTTCAAATGTTTTTAGCATTACATCGTTTGTTTGTTGTTTTGTACTCCATCATTTTGGCCTTTCCGTGTGTGTGTGTGTGTGTGTGTGTGTGTGTGTGTGTGTGTGTGTGTGTGTGTGTGTGTGTGTGTGTGTGTGTGTGTGTGTGTGTGTGTGTGTTCTTGCACATTCTAACATTATGTCCCATAAATGCATATATAGGATGGTGCTAAAGAGTTATGAAACCCCCCACAGAATCAAGTCAATAATGGACGTAGGCATGGATGTACAATTACCCCAAGCATATTTAATCTTCTCTCCAACCTGGTTATTGAATAGTGGCATGAGCAGTGCAAGTCGCTTGGGATCAAAGTACGCTCAAGTTCTGTGCAAAGCTGGTAGTGGCTGGAACAAGATCACCAAGCCAGACAGTTATTAGAGATGCTATTCTCCGACGCATGTACAGCGCCTTCGAGGTATTCACACCCCTTGACTTTTTCCACATTTTGTTGTGCTACAGCCTGAATTTAAATTGATTAAATTGAGATTTTGTTTTGTTACTGATCGACACAAAATACCCCATAATGTCAAAGTGGTATTTTGCTTTTAGGAATTTTTACAAAATAATTAAAAATGAAAATCTGAAATATCTTGAGACAATAAGTATTCAACCCCTTTGCTATGACAACCCAAATTGAGTACAGGTGCATCCAATTTCCTTTGATCATCATTGAGATGTCTTTACAACTTGATTAGAGTCCACCCGTGGCCAATTCAATTGATTGGACATGGTTTTGAAAGAAACACACCTTTATATATAAGGTCTCACAGTTGACAGCGCATGCAAGAGCAGAAACTCCACCATGAAGTCCAAGGAACTGTCCGTCGAACTCCGGCATATAATTATGAGGAGGCATTGATCTGGGAAAGGTTAGAAAACAATGTCTAGAGTGTTGAAAGTTCTCAAGGGCACAGTGAGCTCCATCATTAGGAAATGGGAAGAATATGGAACTATCCAGACTCTTCCGACAGCCGGCTGGCTGTCTGACCAAACTAGCAACGGGGCAAGAAGGACCTTGTTCAGGGAAGTGACCAAGAACCCAATGACCACTCTGACAGAACTACAGAGTTCCTTGGCTGAGATGGGAGAACCTGCAAGGTCTTTGCAGCACTTCACAAATGTTGGCTTTATGGGAGAGTGGCTAGATGGAAGCCATTCCTGAGAGAAAGACACATGACATGCTGCCTGGAGTTTGCAAAAAGGTACTTGAAAGACTCAGAAAATATTCTGTGGCGTGATGAGATGAAAATTGAATTATTTGGCCTGAATGCAAAGCGCTACGTCTCGCAGAAACCGAGCACAGCTCATCACCCATCTAACAGCATCCTTACTGTGAAGCTTGGTGGTGGCAGCATCATGCTATGGGAATGCTTTTCAGTGGCAGGAACTGGGGGACTTGTAAGGATAGAGGGAATAATTAATGGAGCCAAATACAGGCAAATCCTTGAGGCGAACCTGCTTTAGAGTGCAAGAGACTTTATACTGTGGTGAAGATTTATACGTTCCAACAGGACAATGACCCCAAGTATACAGCAAAAGCAACATTGGAATTGCTTCAAAACAAGAACATGAAAGTCCTTGAATGGCCCAGGCAAAGCCGAGATTTGAATCCCATTGAAAATCTGTGGAAAGACTTGAATATTGCTGTTCACCGACACTTCCCATCCAATTTGACAGAGCTTGAGCAAATCTACAAGGAAGAACAGAAGTTATGGGGTGCAAAGATAGGTTTACCCATTGATGGATCATTGCTTCTAAAATTCCAAAGCTTTCAGGGTGACCTTTCAGCAACCACCAAGTGCTTAGTCTATTCTGTGTAGTCTTAAGGGATGCTTCTCTTCTATGGATCAGAGACAGACTAACAAGAATAGGACCAAGAAGAAGCTTACAGGCTTCTATAATAGGTGCATGCGATGCATCATTGGCATCAGAAGAGTACAACAGATAACAACATAGCAATGAGTTTGGACTTCACTCTTGGAAGAGAATCCTGCTGAAATGCAGGCTGAGATGGTTTGGCCATGTGTCGAGGATGTTTGACGACAGGATTCCAAAGCAGCTTCTTTATGGTTAGGTACCAGAGACATGAGACATGTCCCACCCACGGGCCACGGTTAAGGTGAAGGGAAGAACGGTAAGCAACACCTGAAGAGCTTCGAGGTTGATGAGAGGACTCGGAACCAGAGGGCCTGCGGCAAACAATGTGGTGGGATGGCTTGGAAGTCCTCATTGCTATCCAAGGAAATAGAGGCCGGGAGAAACATACCCTGAGACACCAGGCACACATTGCACCTGGTCATGCGAGAGCCGTGTCGCTGTAGATTCCTCTCCAGTACTGGGTACAAGAATTGTCGGTGTGTAAAGTGTTCTCACACCCACTTTGTAAGAGAAAGCAGATTTCCAGCACCAATGTGAAAAATTTCAGTGGTTCTTCAGACGCTGCCAAGACAGGAGGTCCTCACGAGGCCCTTTATTCAGACGCCCCAAAGACACGACACCGAAATGCATGCGCAGTGCCCTTAACAAATGACTTTCTCTCACAGTTTCACACTTCGCTGTCACATTGAGGCAGAATGGCATCAACGGTTACGGTGGCCATCCTTCGAGATTCAAGGTTACGGTAGGTGTGTTTCAGTGTGTGAAGCGTGTGGCCTGGTGGCATGTGTGAACCAGTAACGGTTTCATCTCTGGAGACCTTTAGTCTCATTTGTTTCCCTCTGTTTTTCATCCTCTTTCAGTAATTTTGTTATTGGCCTCAGATCGTCCGTTGGAACAAATTAAATGGAAGAAATAAAACCTCAAAATGATTGTGCCCAATGTGAGGTGCAATGGTGCTGATCGAGGGACAAAAGGAGGGGAGGAAGGAGGAGGAGGAGGAATTGATGGATTGCGTAAGAGAAAGCGTGGGACTGATGGTGAATTAGGAAAGATGTGCAGAGGACATCAACTGCGGTGCAGAGTTCCGAACAGAGGACCCTGGACAGAAAGTTAAGCAGTTCGCTCGGGACAACTAGGGGAGGACAGACGGACTCGCGACGGCACACCTTGTCAAGGTGGCTATTGGTGGTTCTGTGGCTCCAGTGATGTCCAGGGTTCTGAGCGGGTTTAGGTGCTGGATCCACCATTTCAATTCGATTTCATAACCTGCTGTCTTAAGATGGAGACGTTTTGAGTCGCCGTCACGTAACCTTAAAATTTTCGTTCCATTCTTAAGAAGGTGAATGGGTTTTTTTTTGTTTGTTTGTTTTTGGATCCAAGGTCGAGGCTCATGTAAGAGCTAATCGAGGCTTGTGTCTGGGTTATCAAGAAGGAATTTTTTTTTTTTTTTTTTTTACCATATATCAACATGAATATTTGCACATTCGTTATTATCATCTTTAACCGGCGTTTTTGGCATTTTAAACTCCAAACAAAACCAATAAATGAACTTGATTCTGAAAGTTCACGTTAATGCAAAACTAGTGGGGTCACCGGTGGGAATCCCACGGGCATGGAGGTGTATCGTTGCGATCGGTGCAGCCGTTTTTGCGGTACCCGGGACAATAACGTTAGGCGGGAGTCAAAACCTGAAAATGCTGGAGACCAAAGCTGAAATTGGAAAAACAATATAGCCTATTTTACTCCAGGGGGTCCCAGGATTACCCACCCAAAATATCGTTGCGATCGGTTCAGCCGTTTTTGCGGTACCCGGGACAATAACGTTAGGCGGGAGTCAAAACCTGAAAATGCTGGAGACCAAAGCTGAAATTGGAAAAACAATATAGCCTATTTTACTCCAGGGGGGTCCCAGGATTACCCACCCAAATATCGTTGCGATCGGTGCAGCCGTTTTTGCGGTACCTTCGAACGGACGGACAGACGGACAGACAGACAGACGGACGGACATTTGGTGAATTATAGTAAGATTCATCGCGGATTTTCGTTCCCTCCCGAAGCTGGTGCGCAAAGTTACTTCTTAATCGCGCTAAAAACGTTACTGTTGCACATTCTTTATCCTTTACCCTCGATGTACGTTAGGTACTTGAGTCGCTTATTCGGCCAGTGGTTTGACACAGAAAATAAAAAGGCAAGAGGCGTCGTAAAGTTGAAAATAATTGTAAATGGGAAAATAAATTATTAAAAATAGCAGAAAAGTTACACATTTATCAAATCCGTTCAGTAAATTTTTACATCACGTCGTCGATTTACCCATCGCCTCTCGTCAATAGCGACCCACTCGTTCCCATTGTGATAGGTGTGTGTTCCAAATCACGTGGTATTGCCCGTGATTGAATCCACTCTTGATGTCATCATGATGATGTTTTCATTGTTTCGGGATTCACAAGTTAACTTCACAAAGTTATCTTTCAATGCTTATAATTGCTTATTTTACAAGTATTTATGTCGTTTCAGTGAAACGGGATTGATCGCCATGAATGTCTTTTGTAATCCTTGGTTTAGCTCTTTATATTTCCCGGCGTTTACTAGGATCATCCACCAGCACCTCACCTTATTTACCAGGATCATTTACCAGCACCTCACCTTATTTACCGGAATTTACTGGGATCATTTACCAGCACCTCACCTTATTTACCTGAGTTTACTGGGATCATATGTCAGCACCTCACCTTATTTACCGGTGCTTACTGGGATAATTTACCAGCACCTCACCTTATTTACCTGAGTTTACTGGGATCATTTATCAGCACCTCACCTTATTTACCGGTGTTTACTGGGATAATTTACCAGCACCTCACCTTATTTACCAGAGTTTACTGGGATCATTTATCAGCACCTCACCTTATCTACCAGAGTTTACTGGGATCATTAATCAGCACCTCACCTTATCTATCAGAGTTTACTGGGATCATTAATCAGCACTTCACCTTATTTACCAGAGTTTACTGGGATCATATATCAGCACCTCACCTTATTTACCGGAGTTTACTGGGATCATATATCAGCACCTCACCTTATTTACCAGAGTTTACTGGGATCATTTTATCAGCACCTCACCTTATTTACCGAAGTTTACTGGGATCATATATCAGTACCTCACCTTATTTACCAGAGTTTACTGGGATCATTTACTCTCATTTCACCTGGAGTGCGTAATCCGGTTAGTGCGGAGGGAGGAAATTGGGAAGGGTGATGGTCTCAGCGTGGGAGTGGAATGGGTGAGGTTGTGGGGGCGAGGGGTGAATGGGGCGGAGTTTACACAGGAACCTCGTGATCGTCGCCCGGCCCATTAATTGAGGCACACCAAAAGACCCTCTAGTGTAGAAGACCCTAAATTCCGAAAAGAGCAGCACCGTTTGATGAACACGGATTGTTCGCTTGATTTCCGAAACGAATATTTCATGGCGATTGCTTTGTGACTCGATAAACGCGTTGATTGTGTAATCCGAACGAATTATTTGTGTTTAATAAGCGAATCGCGCGCTTCTCGTGTTTAAATCCGCGATCCGATCTGTTTTGTCTGTGAACACATCGATCAAAGCACGGACGGCACGACCAGGGATGTAATCACGATCGGGCGATAAAACGGCATCCGTGCGCATCCTTTGTCCCTCTGATAAACTATGCGATGATTGTACAACGGCAGCCAATAAACCTCGTTTCCTCTTTCCATGTGCAATAAGCGCCCATTTCCATGGAGCGTAAAGTCCCCATTTCCCCCTCCGAACAAGAGCACTAAACTCCCATGTCTCCCTCCGAGCTCGAACACAGAACCCCCATTTCCCCATCCGAGGATGTGCACAAAGCCCCCATTTCCCCCACCCAAGAACATGCACAAAGCCCATATTTTCCCCACCCAAGAACATGCACAAAGCCCCCTTTTCCCCCTCCAAGTACGCGCACAAAGCCCCCATTTCTCCAATCCCAGAATGCACACAAAGCCTCCCAACGAGAACACGCACAAAGCCTCCATTTCCCCCTCCGAGCACGCGCACAAAGCCCCCATTTCCGCCTCCAAGAACGTGCACAAAGCCCCCATTTCCCCCTCCGGGCATGCGCACTAAGCCCCCATTTTCCAAACCCAAGAACGTGCACAAAGCCCCCATTTCCCCCTCCAAGAACGTGCACAAAGCCCCCATTTCCCCCTCCGGGCATGCACACTAAGCCCCCATTCCCCAAACCCAAGAACATGCACAAAGCCCCCATTTCCAACACCCAAGAACATGCACAAAGCCCCCATTTCCCAAACCCAAGAACATGCACAAGCCCCCATTTCCCACACCCAAGAACATGCACAAAGCCCCCATTTCCCAAACCCAAGAACATGCACAAAGCCCCCATTTCCCACACCCAATAACATGCACAAAGCCCCCATTTCCCACACCCAAGAACATGCGCAAAGCCCCCATTTCCCAAACCCAAGAACATGCACAAAGCCCCCATTTCCCCCACCCAAGAACATGCACAAAGCCCCCATTTCCCCATCCAAGGACGTGCACAAAGCCCCAATTTTCCCCACCCAAGAACATGCACAAAGCCCCCATTTCCCAAACCCAAGAACATGCGCAAAGCCCCCATTTCCCAAACCCAAGAACATGCACAAAGCCCCCATTTCCCCCACGCAAGAACATGCACAAAGCCCCCATTTCCCCATCCAAGGACGTGCACAAAGCCCCCATTTCTCCCACCCAAGAACATGCACAAAGCCCCCATTTCCCCCCCCCCCCATGAACATGCACAAAGCCCCCATTTCCCCCACCCAATAACGTGCACAAAGCCCCCATTTCCCCCACCCAGGAACATGCACAAAGCCCCCATTTCCCCCACCCAAGAACATGCACAAAGCCCCCATTTCCCAAACCCAAGAACATGCACAAAGCCCCCATTTCCCCCACCCAAGAACATGCACAAAGCCCCCATTTCCCCCACCCAAGAACATGCACAAAGCCCCCATTTCCCACACCCAAGAACATGCACAAAGCCCCCATTTCCCAAACCCAAGAACATTGCCAAAGCCCCCATTTCCCCCACCCAAGAACATGCACAAAGCCCCCATTTCCCCCACCCAAGAACATGCACAAAGCCCCCATTTCCCCCACCCAAGAACATGCACAAAGCCCCCATTTCCCAAACCCAAGAACATGCACAAAGCCCCCATTTCCCAAACCCAAGAACATGCACAAAGCCCCCATTTCCCCCCATCCAAGGACGTGCACAAAGCCCCCATTCCCCCCACCCAAGAACATGCACAAAGCCCCCATTTCCTTTTGGAAGCACACGCACATTAAACCCCGATTTCCCCCTCAAAACGCGCGCACAAACCCACCATTCCCCAACTGAGCTCGTGCAGTAAGGTGTAAAGTCCCTCTCCGAAAACACATGCACAAAGCCCCCATTTCCCCCACCCAAGAACATGCACAAAGCCCCCATTCCCCCCATCCAAGAACATGCACAAAGCCCCCATTTCCCTCTCCGATAACACGCGCCAAACCCCCATTTCTCCCCGACGTGCGCGAGATCTTCACCTGGATCGCATTCGTTACGTTCCACCCGGCATCCCAGGCGCTTATTTTGGGCTTCGCTTCGTCGATGTCTCCAGGGTCGGAGCCCCGTGCACCCACAGGGTCGTGCGCCCCCTCGCCAACTCCTCGGCCCCCCTGGTACGACCCGTCTCCCGGACCGCCCAGGTGTTCGGCGCTTCCTCCCGCGAGACCCTCGTGCCTGAGCTCATCCATCTCCATGAGGCCACGACGGTGATCCCGATCGAGATCGTCGCATTGCGCAAAGCCGATGGCCTCCTCGTTGGTGGCCGCCTGGAATCCCGCTCTGGCCAATAGACCGCTCACCTTGCTCTGTGATTTGGAGACCGCGCCCGAGGCGACGCCCGACAACTTGTTCTTCAGAACGGACATGGTTTGTGTGCGACCTCAGCTCAAGGACTATGTGGAGGCTCGAGCATCCGAACGTGGAGGCTCAACGATGTTCGATGGTTTCAGGTGAACAGGTAGATGGACCAGGTGAACAGGTAGTTCGATGGAATCGGAGATAAAAAAGCAATTTGTCCGAAGATGATCGACCCAGGCCGAAGGGTGTACGTCGTCCCTATATCCGGCCGTGAAGACCGGACGTTGGAAGCTTCAAACGCTTGGAAATACGGAGGAGGAAGAAGAAGACGAGGAGGTTCAAAGGAGCGGGAATCTACAAGACCCGCCCAACGCCATCCCGCGGAGATCCTGGATAGGTTGTCGACCGCGCCGCGGAAGAGTCCCGTAGATCCAGGGGGGGCGATGCTGATGGATGTTTCATTTCACGGCTCATCAGCGCCACGTGACGAGCATCTCAGTGCCCCCCACTTTCAAGCCTCCATCCCTTCCCCTACCCCCGCATTGCCGATGCTGTGGCGCAACCAGACCCCGTATAAATACGGACTGTGATCTCCGGCGTCCGCGTCCTCGTTTCCATAGCGGATCCGTCGGCTCGAACCTTCATTCCTGGTCCATTTTAACCACGTGGTTCCTTCACGCTCCGTTCAATGTAAACTACGTGGGTCGATCCTGGGCCATTCAACCTCAACCTCAACCTCGTGGTCGATGATTGTGGTATATTCTCAATCCGTGGTATATTCAGAAGCCGTGGTATATTCAGAATCCGTAGTATATTCTGAATCCGTGGTATATTCAGAATCCGTGGTATATTCTCAATCCGTGGTATATTCTCAATCCGTGGTATATTCTCAATCCGTGGTATATTCTCAATCCGTGGTATATTCAGAAGCCGTGGTATATTCAGAATCCGTAGTATATTCTGAATCCGTGGTATATTCAGAATCCGTGGTATATTCTCAATCCGTGGTATATTCTCAATCCGTGGTATATTCTCAATCCGTGGTATATTCTCAATCCGTGGTATATTCTCAATCCGTGGTATATTCTGAATCCGTGGTATATTCTCAATCCGTGATATATTCTGAATTGTGGTATATTCTCAATCCGTGGTATATTCTCAATCCGTGGTATATTCTCAATCCGTGGTATATTCTGAATCCGTGGTATATTCTCAATCCGTGGTATATTCTCAATCCGTGGTATATTCTCAATCCGTGGTATATTCTGAATTGTGGTATATTCTCAATCCGTGGTATATTCTGAATTGTGGTATATTCTCAATCCGTGGTATATTCTGAATTGTGGTATATTCTCAATCCGTGGTATATTCTCAATCCGTGGTATATTCTGAATCCGTGGTATATTCTCAATCCGTGGTATATTCTGAATCCGTGGTATATTCTGAATCCGTGGTATATTCTCAATCCGTGGTATATTCTGAATTGTGATATATTCTCAATCCGTGGTATATTCTCAATCCGTGGTATATTCTGAATCCGTGGTATATTCTCAATCCGTGGTATATTCTGAATCCGTGGTATATTCTCAATCCGTGGTATATTCTCAATCCGTGGTATATTCTCAATCCGTGGTATATTCTCAATCTGTGGTATATTCTGAATCCGTGGTATATTCTCAATCCGTGGTATATTCTGAATCGTGGTATATTCTCAATCCGTGGTATATTCTCAATCCGTGGTATATTCTGAATCCGTGGTATATTCTCAATCCGTGGTATATTCTGAATTGTGGTATATTCTCAATCCGTGGTATATTCTCAATCCGTGGTATATTCTCAATCCGTGGTATATTCTTAATCCGTGGTATATTCTCAATCCGTGGTATATTCTCAATCCGTGGTATATTCTCAATCCGTGGTATATTCTCAATCCGTGGTATAGTCTTAATCCGTGGTAGATTCTCAATCCGTGGTATATTCTCAATCCGTGGTATATTCTCAATCCGTGGTATATTCTTAATCCGTGGTATATTCTCAATCCGTGGTATATTCTCAATCCGTGGTATATTCTCAATCCGTGGTATATTCTGAATCCGTGGTATATTCTGAATCCGTGGTATATTCTGAATCCGTGGTATATTCTGAATCAGTGGTATATTCTGAATCCGTGGTATATTCTGAATCCGTGGTATATTCTGAAACCGTAGTATATTCTCAATCCGTGGTTTATAATCAATCCGTGGTATATTCTGAATCCGTGGAAAAAAAACTCAATCCGTGGTATATTCTGAATGCGTGGTTTATACTCAATCCGTGGTATATTCTGAATCCGTGGTTTATACTCAATCCGTGGTATATTCTGAATGCGTGGTTTATACTCAATCCGTGGTATATTCTGAATCCGTCGTATATTCTGAATCCGTGGTATATTCTGAATCCGAGGTTTATACTGAATCCGTGGTATATTCTGAATCCGTGGTATATTCTCAATCCGTGGTATATTCTCAATCCGTGGTATATTCTGAATCCGTGGTATATTCTGAATCCGTGGTATATTCTGAATCCGTGGTGGTGGTGTATTCTCAATCCGTCGTATATTCTGAATCCGTCGTATATTCTCAATCCGTGGTATATTCTCAATCCGTGGTATATTCTCAATCCGTGGTGGTGGTGTATTCTCAATCCGTGGTATATTCTCAATCCGTGGTAGTGGTGTATTCTCAATCCGTGGTATATTCTGAATCCGTGGTATATTCTCAATCCGTGGTATATTCTCAATCCGTGGTATATTCTCAATCCGTGGTGGTGGTGTATTCTCAATCCGTGGTATATTCTCAATCCGTGGTGGTGGTGTATTCTCAATCCGTGGTATATTCTCAATCCGTGGTGGTGGTATATTCTCAATCCGTGGTATATTCTCAATCCGTCGTATATTCTCAATCCGTGGTATATTCTCAATCCGTGGTATATTCTGAATCCGTCGTATATTCTCAATCCGTGGTATATTCTCAATCCGTGGTATATTCTCAATCCGTGGTGGTGGTGTATTCTCAATCCGTGGTATATTCTCAATCCGTGGTGGTGGTGTATTCTCAATCCGTGGTATATTCTCAATCCGTGGTGGTGGTGTATTCTCAATCCGTGGTATATTCTCAATCCGTGGTGGTGGTGTATTCTCAATCCGTGGTATATTCTGAATCCGTCGTATATTCTCAATCCGTGGTATATTCTCAATCCGTGGTATATTCTCAATCCGTGGTGGTGGTGTATTCTCAATCCGTGGTATATTCTCAATCCGTGGTATATTCTCAATCCGTGGTATATTCTCAATCCGTGGCATATTCTCAATCCGTGGTGGTGGTGTAATCTCAATCCATGGTATATTCTGAATCCGTCGTATATTCTCAATCCGTGGTATATTCTCAATCCGTGGTATATTCTCAATCCGTGGTGTATTCTCAATCCGTGGTGGTGGTGTATTCTCAATCCGTGGTATATTCTCAATCCGTGGTATATTCTCAATCCGTGATATATTCTCAATCCGTGGTATATTCTCAATCCGTGGTGGTGGTGTATTCTCAATCCGTGGTATATTCTCAATCCGTGGTGGTGGTGTATTCTCAATCCGTGGTATATTCTCAATCCGTGGTATATTCTCAATCCGTGGTATATTCTCAATCCGTGGTATATTCTCAATCCGTGGTATATTCTGAATCCGTCGTATATTCTCAATCCGTGGTATATTCTCAATCCGTGGTATATTCTCAATCCGTGGTATATTCTCAATCCGTGGTATATTCTCAATCCGTGGTGGTGGTGTATTCTCAATCCGTCGTGGTGGTATATTCTCAATCCGTGGTATATTCTCAATCCGTGGCATATTCTCAATCCGTGGTATATTCTCAATCAGTGGTATATTCTGAATCGTGGTATATTCTCAATCCGTGGTATATTCTCAATCCGTGGTATATTCTCAATCCGTGGTATATTCTCAATCCGTGGTATATTCTCAATCCGTGGTGGTGGTGTATTCTCAATCCGTCGTGGTGGTGTATTCTCAATCCGTGGTATATTCTCAATCCGTGGTATATTCTCAATCCGTGGTATATGCTCAATCCGTGGCATATTCTCAATCCGTGGTATATTCTCAATCCGTGGTATATTCTGAATCGTGGTATATTCTCAATCCGTGGTGTATTCTCAATCCGTGGTGGTGGTGTATTCTTAATCCGTGGTATATTCTCAATCCGTGGTATATTCTCAATCCGTGGTATATTCTCAATCCGTGGTGGTGGTGTATTCCCAATCCGTGGTATATTCTGAATCCGTGGTGGTGGTGTATTCCCAATCCGTGGTATATTCTGAATCCGTGGTATATTCTCAATCCGTGGTATATTCTCAATCCGTGGTATATTCTCAATCCGTGGTTTAGCCGCTCTGAACTCACATTTGACGGGACAAGGACTTAACGACGTTTTCATCACGATTTCCGAACCGAAAAAATGTCCGACACCGCGGGTTCGATGTGTGTGAAGCGCGACCTTCCTGGTACACGCTGCATTTTTCTCCATCGAAATATCTGTGACGTCACGTGGGCACAATGACGTGCCCTAAATCTGTGAACCCCCAGAATGCCGTCCTCGCTTCGCCCCGAGTAACATTGTCTGACATGTGCATCGCCGATCGCTCGCCGTCCCAGCGTGAGGATCACGGCGATGCGTGGAAACCGGTCGTGCATTTCCCTTCACGGGATTATTCGAGAGCACACTCGAGGTTTCGCACGCGGAGACGCCATTCCGGAGCGGTGTGTGTTCACGCGGTAAGTACCGGCGTCAGTCCGAGGGCCTCGTTCCTATGGAGATGGAACGCGCTTGCGCCTTCTCCGTGATGGGGATGAATAAAGGTTTACGAAAGTGGAAAAGGTTTCTCGCATCGCGGAGATGTGGTGTGAGTGAGAGTGCGGAGCGGGTAGAGGATAAAAGGGTTTATTCAGAATCCATTAGGACTGCAGACCTGGAGTATGGAGGGAGCGGGGAGCGGGCGTGATAGATGGAGGATATAGACCTACATGTGTATATATATGTAGATCTACATATACCGCTGTATTTATGTATAAATGTACGTATGTATGTATAAATGTATAAATGTATGTATGTATAAATGTATGTATGTATGTAGGCCTAAAATGTATGTATGTATAAATGTATGTATGTATAAATGTATGTATGTATAAATGTATATGTACAAATGTAGGTATGTATAAATGTATGTATGTATATATAAATGTATGTATGTATGTAGGCCTAAAATGTATGTATGTATAAATGTATGTATATAAATGTATGTATGTATAAATGTAGGTATGTATAAATGTATGTATGTATAAATGTATGTATGTAGGAATGTATAAATGTATGTATGTATAAATGTATGTATGTAGGAATGTATAAATGTAGGTATGTATAAATGTATGTATGTATAAATGTAAGTATGTATAAATGTATGTATGTAGGTTATGTATAAATGTAGGTATGTATAAATGTAGGTATGTATAAATGTATGTATATATAAATGTATGTATGTATAAATGTATGTATGTATAAATGTATGTATGTATAAATGTATGTATGTATAAATGTATGTATGTAGGAATGTATAAATGTATGTATGTATAAATGTACATATTTATGTATGAATGTATAAATGTATGTATGTATAAATGTATGTATGTATAAATGTGTGTATGTATAAATGTGTGTATGTATGTATGTATGTATAAATGTATGTATGTATAAATGTAGGTATGTATATATGTATAAATGTAGCTATATATAAATGTATGTATGTATAAAAGTATGTAGGTATAAATGTAGGTATGTATGTATGAATGTATAAATGTATGTATGTATAAAATGTATGTATGTATGTATGTATGTATAAATGTATGTATGTATAAATGTATGTATGTATAAATGTAGGTATGTATAAATGTAGGTATGTATAAATGTAGGTGTGTATAAATGTATGTATGTATAAATGTAGGTATGAATGTATGAATATATAAATGTATAAATGTATGTATGTATGTACAAATGTAGGTATGTGTGTATGAATGTATAAATATATTGTTGCGGTTTTGAGTTTGTACAATAAAGGTTCAATTTCCCCCTCATAGTTTAGTCACACAACAACATGTAGCCTTGCGATATTTCAGTTATTTCTTAGTATGTGTGAGAATAGTCCTTTTCCTGTGTTAGTCTTGCGTTGAGTAGAATAATGAGAGTAGGTCCTCCATTGCCTTATGCTGCCTCCATTGCCTTATGCCGCCTCCATTGCCTTATGCCGCCTCCATTGCCTT
The DNA here is from genome assembly GCF_964187855.1 of Myxine glutinosa. Classification (NCBI taxonomy): domain Eukaryota; kingdom Metazoa; phylum Chordata; class Myxini; order Myxiniformes; family Myxinidae; genus Myxine; species Myxine glutinosa. Next base: position 52,287,289 of record NC_136271.1, on the reverse strand, counting down.
ATGCTGCCTCCATTGCCTTATGCCGCCTCCATTGCCTTATGCCGCCTCTATTGCCTTACGCCGCCTTACACCTCCTTATGCTGCCTTTGGATTTTTGACGCGAATTAACATGAGGCAGGCCTGGCAAATCGAGGCAAGACCGAATGAGGGCGGTGGAGAAGCTGACAGTAAGCGCGAGCCGCCAATCAGGGCTCAAAGGGAGTGGCTGCAGCACTGCGTCACAGGGTGTGGTTGGAACATTCAAGAGGGCTAAGGGCGTGGCAATAAAACCCGTTGCGCGAAGCCCCCATGAGCAGTTCGGTGAGTTATGAGCTCGGGATGATCAGTTCTGCGAAGGGGTGAGCTTGCATGTCCGTGGTATATTCTCAATCCGTGGTATATTCTCATGGTATTAAAGTCCTGTGAGAGTTGAGCAGTTGGGGGAGAGGTGAGGTTGTGCGTTGAGTTATTGGAGAGGCGCATATTGATGAGAGTTACGAGTTCTGAGAAAAGACGCGCATGAACCCAGCTATAAGCGCTCATACCAAATTGGACGCTCGGTTGAGCTTGAGGCCGAGCCTCTATTGGGTTACGCGAGTGATAGCGCGCCGGTAACTAAACGTGCTGTGGAAAACCGCCAAGCCGGCGAGAGACGCGTACATTTCCCTCCTGCCTCATCTGCCCTTTGTTCGAGAGACGCGCTACAGAGATCCCTTCCACCGCCTGCTTGCCATCTTCGCGGGACGTGCTGTGACCAGGGAGAGCCACGCCGGGCGGGGCCGTTCCTGGACGACCAAGGCAGCGCGTGAACATCATCCTGCCTGCATTTCCCCTTTGTGAGTGTGATCGGGCCTGTGTCTGGGTTTAATATAAGACTGCTTAAGACTGCTCTGTGTGTCTGTGCTTTCTACCGACTTGTACATACTTGTGTAAATAATAATTAAATCGTGTTCTTCCTTCATTCGCCCGTCTCATCCCTTCCATCCATGACTAAGCGTGGTACGAATAGAACCGCTCGAATCGGGTTCCAATACTAGAGAACTGCACGGACCACGTGGTACGCAATCTGCTCGGTGTACTCAAATTACACGTGGCTCGTGCGAGGCTTGATTCCCCGCTTCCGCGGCGGCGCAGGTATTTAGGTATGTGCGAGAATTGTCCCGAAACCCTACCTTGCGTTTGCCCGGGAGGGGCGTTTCAAGTCTCGGTTGCGCCGACCCAAGAAGAACAAGGGGCTTAATCTCCCCTTGGTAAGGGCAGGAAGGGCGGCGGAAAACCGTAACATTTGGTAGTCAGGAGTGGGGATTTGGAACCCTGGACAAAATTTTGGACACCAAATTGTACATATTGGCCGTAACATTTGGTGTCAGGGAGTGAGATTGGACCTGGAGTGCGCTTCACGCACTCGAAATTACAAGCGAACAAAATTTAGTTTAAAATCCAAATTTTATTCGTACCATGGCTAGCCAAGGCGGTCGAATGCTGGTGGGGGTAGAAGACGAGGTAGAGGTAGAATTAATGACCCAGGACCCACAGGAAGAGCTGGTAGACGAAGGGAGAGTTGATGAGGGGGCGGTAGCTGGCGAAGAAAATGGCGGCGCCTCGCATGTGGCGGCGGAAGCCGAGCCCACGGTGCCAAGGTAGGTACATGCAATTATTTATGGTGCAAATACAGGCATCCATAAAAATGGAGGGGGACAAAGCCACCCAGGAATTGAAAGAGGTGAAAAATGGGTTGGAAAACAAAATGGACACCCAGAGAGACGAAGCAAGGTGTGATATGGAAAAAATGAGAGTGGTGTCGAGGAAAGAAATAAAAGAAATGGGGGAGGACATTAGGCGCGGGTTGAGCGAGGAGGTCGCATTGGGACACGACGAGGTGACGCGGTGTGGGGAACGTGTGTGGAGCGAGCTCGAGCAGAGCGCAGCTAGATTGACTGGGGTTATAGAAATCGTGACGCGGGGTGTAGGAAAACCGGCGATCGTCAAATTGGATAAAGAAATGTCGGGAGCGCCGGGGAAGGTCGAATTGGAATACGAAATTTTATGGGCGCCGACGGTCGAGGTAGAAAAAGAAATAATTCAAATTAAAGAAATAATTGGGGCCGAAGAGACGGGAGAGAAAGTAAATAAATCGCGGGAGAAAGAAATGGTATCCACGCAAAGTCTGTGTTCACACCGTGATGCCGTGCTTGCTAACGAAATCAAAAGTTTGCAGGTGCTGGAGGAAAAGGAGGTCCCCAAGGTGAGTAGAATTAATGGCGCGAATGTGTTTGGCGCGAAAGGGTTTTTGGCGCGCTTGGGAAAGAGACGAAACCCGGGCGGTCACGGAAGGTCCATTGTGCGGTGTACGAGGGCGACTGGTGCACGTGTGAGAGAAAAGTGTGCACCGGAGCGCAGGTGTGAGAGAGAGAAAAGTGTGCGCCAGAGTGCGCGGTAACGGGAGAGTGTGTTACAGAGTGTGTGAAGGAGTGCACACCCAAGAATGGGGAAAAAGAGTGTGCGATGATTGGGCATGTAACAGGAGAGTGCACACCCATGGGTGTTACAAACTGTGTGCGGGAAGAGTGTGTACCGGAGTTTGTGGAAGGTGTGAGTGCGCCTAGGTGTGCAGGTGCGAGTACGGTGTGCGAGGGAGAATGCACACCAGAGGATGTGGAAGGAGAGTGTATAACAGAATGTATGGGAGGCACAGGGACGCCTGGGTGTGCGAGTGCGGAGTGGGTCGCGAGTGGTGAGAACCCTGGCTCAAGCGTCGACACCGGCCGGGGTAGCGTTTACCGCAACGGATAGCCGACGTGAGCCCTCGGTGAGTTGTGTGCAGCAGGGACCGGATGGGATCGGTGCTGCAGCGGTTTCACAAGGACCGCCATGCACGACCCGCGCCGGCCCCCGCACTGTATGGTTGGTGCCGTGCCGTGGCAGAAAAGGCAATCGGCGAGGTTCAAGGGGAGGTCGGAGATTTTGGAGCCGCGCACCCTAGCGGGTGCGGTGCTCCGACCGTGGGCGGTTGGGTCATCGTGCATGGGACCGTGAGGCTCCGCGCAGAGATGGGGCCCTGAACCTCGGACCATCCATGCCTCCTCCCCTGGATCAAAAATGCCAGACGGACACCCCATACAGGCGACCAACCACCCGAATGGATCGCTCGGCCTCTCAAGGTCGAGCCGTGATGACAACGTATTTCCACACGAAGAAGCTGGAGTGTAGTGGACGGATGAGGATAGTGTGCCCTACGTGGAGGAATGGTAGTTTAACCATTCCGCACACGCCCAGGGCCCATGAGCATTAGATTAGGGGGATGGCAGTGTTAGTCACATGGGGGGCCAACAATGGTTACCTCCATGGGGCACCGAAGCTAGCCGAGGGAGGGCTAGGATAATGATAGGGAATTAGCAGACCTTAGGGACATGAGATTTAAGTAGTGACATCTGAACTATAGTGGGGACGTAGGTAGATTAGATGGTTGTTAATGACGAAGGGAGTGCATAGTGTAATGGGACGACAGGGAAGCACGAGTTTTAGGGGAAAACCAGTGAGATAGATGATGTTGTGTGTGAGGAATTGTGTTGAGATAAATGGAGTTGCGTTGAGGTGTGTGAGCACAAAAGGTGTGCGAGGAATTTGGTGTGCGAGACAGAAGGGGTGTGAGATAAATGGTGTGCAGATTATTTGGTGTGGAATGCTTGGTGTGGAATAAAAAGTGTGGAATGCATGGTGTGAAGGATTGAATGGGGGAAGAGTGGAACCCATTCGCGAAAGCCCGGGGTGGGGGGGGGGGGTAGTGTAAAGCCAGGTAGAGGGTATAGGCAAAATTTGTATGGATATTGACACCTGTGGTGCAGGTAGTGGCAAAGTAGTGCTTTGGAGGGTGCGTGAGACTGTGGAATGGCTGGGCGTGTGGCTTAATTGGTGCGTATGGTTATTGGGGCACTCCGCCACTGGTAGTTTGTCGGCCAGGTGAGGCCGCAGGTAGGCTCTGGGAGCCAGTTAGGGTAGTTGTGAGTTGTTGAGTGGGGCCCGAGGATCCAAAGGAAGGACCCGGGTTGCCCAATGCCAAGGTGGGCATCAGGGTGTAAAGTGCCAGGAGGGGCCTTCCCCAGTTAGTTAGTCGCAGGAGCAGGTAAGCTCGAGTGGCGACTTCAGTGGTGGAGGTGCGCAGGTAGTTGGACCTGCTGGATAGAGCCACACGACCCAGCCCCGAAATTGTGCAAGGGCACAGAGTGAAAATTTGTGGGAGTGAGACCCAAATTTCAAGGACACCGCAGAGTGGACAATGGGAATTCGGTTTTTAGAACCACATAGTTTAAAGAGGCCGCTTGGCAGGGTATGACCCCGGGTAGGTTAAAAGTAAATGTCAGTAGTGTAGTTAGGATGGGAAACCCCCTTCGCATCATTCACGGCCATTCACCAAGGAGGACGAAGCTCCACACCAGGACCAAGTGAACTGTTTGAGTGTAAGACGCATCATGACGTAATGAGACATTGTGTTTGTTCCATTCCTTCCTTCCTGGGAGGGATCGGGAGACGAATTTGAGATAGAGGGGGATATGGGAGACAAGACATAGTGACGAATTTGTAAATACAAGAAAGGGCTAGGGTAGTGTAAGCCGACGATGGGGGGCACGGACGGTTAGGGACGAGCCTGCTCCGCTCGCTCTTCCGTGCCCCTCACACTGCATTACCTTGTTTTGCTGTGTACCTTTGCGCCCTTTCCGCTTTGCTGGTCGTGCTTTGTCTCTCCCCCCATCCCAGGACCATTTTGGAGGTGGAACTGTGCAGCATCATCGACCTGTGCAGCATCCTTGCTGCACCTTGGTACATCTGTGCAGCCGAACTGCGCAGAACTCTGCTGCCATATCCTTTACTGTAACTTTGCTGCACCTGTGCAGCACTTTGCTGCCACAAACACTTTGCTGCACCATACACACTTATGGACCACAAGTTTTGTAGCCTTGCACCTCTGCTGTGCAGCACTTTGCTGCAGCATCACCTTGCATCTTCGGACCACTTGTTTTGAGTGGTATGAATGTCACGCAGTCGGACCACATAGGGTTGGCCCTGCCTGGCCAAGAAATACAACAAACGCATTCTTTGTGTATTTTTATTATGGTGTGCTAGGGATGAGAAGATTTGTAAGTTTAGTTAGCCCTGAAGAGCAGGAATGGCCTGTATGCTGGTCCGGGGGCTAGCCGGTTTGTTAGGCACACAGAAGAAGCAAGATGAAAGAAGCAAGCAGCAAGTGTAATGAATTTGAGTGTGTTTTTGTGTTTTTGCTGTGCTTTCTCTCCCCTCCATTCTTCTTTTCAAAAAGGACAGGTCCTGGGTCATAGAACTGTGAATACGGTTAAGTTTTTTATGCTTGTATATAAAATGCTGCCCACCGGCTATATGTTTAGCTTGACAAATTCTGGATTTGGTTAATTGTGGGCGTGATTCTGTTAGAGTAGCTACTCAACGCAATAGGGGGGACATATTTAGTGTTTTAAAACTGTCGCATACACGGGTTAGAGCAAATGTTATGGGGAACCACATCTATATGTCATATGTAAAAGTAAAAGTTAATTTTCCAGATCATTCTCAAAACCGGTCGTTCCATTTTTGTTGGGTTCGACTCGGGGACGAGTCTGACGAGGGAGAGGGGTAGTGTTGCGGTTTTGAGTTTGTACAATAAAGGTAAATTTCCCCCTCATAGTTTAGTCACACAACAACATGTCGCCTCGCGACAGTTCAGTTATTTCTTAGTATGTGTGAGAATAGTCTGTTTCCTGTGTTAGTCTTGCATTGAGTAGAATAATGAGAGTAGGTCCTCCATTGCCTTATGCCGCCTCCATTGCCTTATGCCGCCTCCATTGCCTTATGCCACCTTACGCCTCCTTATGCTGCCTTTGGCTTTTTGGCGCGAATTAACACGAGGCAGGCCTAGAAAATCGAGGCAAGACCGAATGAGGGCGGTGGAGAAGCTGACGGTAAGCACGAGCCGCCAATCAGGGCTCAAAGGGAGTGGCTGCGGCAGTGCGGCACTGCGTCACTGGGTGTGGTTGGAACATTCGAGAGGGCTAAGGGCGTGGCAATAAAACCTGTTGCGCGAAGCCCCCATGAGCAATTCGCTGAGTTATGAGCTCGGGGTGAGCAGTTCTGCGAAGGGGTGAGCTTGCAAGTTATTAAAGTCCTGTGAGAGTTGAGCAGTTGGGAGAGAGGTGAGCTTGTGCGTTGAGTTATTGGAGAGGCGCGTGTTGATGAGAGTTACATGTTCTGAGCAAAGACGTGCATGAACCCAGCTATAAGTGCTCGTACCAAATTGGACGCTCGGTTGAGCTTGAGGCCGAGCCTCTAGTGGGTTACGTGAGTGATAGCGCGCTGGTAACTAAACGCGCTGTGGAAAGCCGGCGAGAGACGCGTACATTTCCCTCCTGCCTCATCTGCCCTTTGTTCGAGAGACGCGCTACAGAGATCCCTTCCACTGCCTGCTTGCCATCTTCGCGGGACGTGCTGTGACCGGGGAGAGCCATGCCGGGCGGGGCCATTCCTGGACGACCAAGGCAATGTGTGAACATCATCCTGCCTGCATTTCCCCTTTGTGAGTGTGATCAGGCCCGTGTCTGGGGTTAATTTAAGACTGCTCTGTATCTCTGTGCTTTCTACCGACTTGTACATACTTGTGTACATAATAATTAAATTGTGTTCTTCCTTCATTCGACCATCTCGTCCCTTCCATCATTGACTAAGCGTGGTACGAATAGAACCGCTCAAATCGGGTTCCAATACTAGAGAACTGCACGGACCACGTGGTACGCAATCCATTTGGTGTACTCAAATTACACGTGGCTCATGCGAGGCTTGATTCCCCGCTTCCGCGGCAGCGCAGATATTTAGGTATGTGCGAGACTTGTCCCGAAACCCTACCTTGCGTTTGTCCAGGAGAGTCGTTTCAAGTCTCAGTTGCGCCGACCCAAGAAGAACAAGGGGCTTAATCTCCCCTTGGTAAGGGCAGGAAGGGCGGCGAAAAACCGTACCAATATGTATGTATGTATGTATAAATGTATGTATTTTTACTTGCTCCTCCCCGACCCCCTGGTCACGGTGTACCTCTGAGCCCCGGGAGAAGTCACGGCAGAAAAATGTGTTATTCTGTATGTCAAAGATCAATGGAGAAGTCACCCCAATTGTTACTCACAAACGAATATTGTATTAAGATCACACAAGAATAACAGTACAACAATAATAGTAATCAAAAGTACAATCAATATGTCCTATGATGGTGCCATCAGTTTCGTAATATATAACTCACTGGCTCCAAGTGAGTGAACCAAGAACATTCCCCAATGTCTCTTATTCCCGGCTTCAAGCCAAAGTTGAATCGCTCCAGCGATCGCCAGAACGATGTCCAATCGAGACCAGAATCCCGTTCGGATGGCAAGAACAGTCACGCAGCCAAAGCTGCACAAAGGCGCCCTCAAGGCGAATGGGAAATCCAAAGGCGCTCTCCAGGCGACTGGGAAATCACACCCTCGGGTATGGACTTTCACGGCTCACAGTCGGCGAACCGCAAATTAATCTTTAAAAGCCACGGTGTACACACACACACACCAGATACGTCTGAAAGCGGTGAAAACGGCTGACAAAGCAAAGAAACCTTGCTCGACGCATGAAGCGCACAAGTCAAAATGGCCGACGACCTGGTCTTGAGACGTAACGGCCCAACAATAATTCTCCTCGGAATCCACTGCCAAATACCTGACACGCAGGTTGATCGGTCACAGCGATGGCAACTCTGTCGCAGGAATCCCTTTCCCGGGAAACCCGAAAGTTCGCGAGTGACTCCCGTTCGACAACGTTTGCTTCAGAACTCGGAGCAGCTCGGCTTTCTTCTCCGACTCACTCGCTCCGCCTTCTTTCCCTCCTTCCTCTTCGTCGCCGTCCGGTTCCTGTTTCATTTAAAACATTAACTTTTAACTTTTGAAAATAGAAATATCTATTCCCTTTAAATGACAACAATAATAATACATGGAATCAGAAATGTTTACAGTGGATGAAAACCACCACAACGGAAGTGACGAATCCGTAACAGTATGTATGTATAAATGTATGTATAAATGTATGTATGTATGTATGTATTTATGTATAAATGTATGTATGTATAAATGTATGTATGTATGTATGTATGTATGTATGTATCAATGTATGTATAAATGTATGTATGTACATGTGTTGACAAAAAAAATTGAATTCAATCCATTTTTTATTCAGGCTGCAACACAACACACTGTGCAACATCTGTGAGAAAGTCAAGGGATGTGAATACTTTCTGAAGGTACTATATTTTTTTTTTTTTAAATTTATTTATTTTATTTATTTATGGATATCGCCCCATACAAGGCATACAGCCACTCTCAGTAAGGGGATAAGAGAAAGTTAGAAAAATATGAGGCTAAAGCAAAACAAAATAAAAACTAGAACAATGCGACTATGTCACTAATATGCCTCAGCATAGTCCCACAATGGGTAGATGCCATCACTCTGCATATGTATGGGTTGTGGATTACATTTGTGAAGTTTCATGTTGATCGGATAAGGTTCGTTTTTCTATCCAAGATGGCTGCCAAACCACGTGACCTATGACATCATCATTTTCAAACTATCTGCAACAGTGCTGTTAGATGATATTTGTAAAATTTCGCATCGATAGGGTGAGCGGTTTCAGAGATATAATTATTTAATATTTTCCTTCAATCCAATATGGTTGCCACACCATGTGACCAATGATGTCATAAATGAAATATTTCAATACAAATGGGTCATCGATCATGTGCATGCAATTTCAGATTTTTAGGATAAGGAATTTCATTAAAACATTTTTGGCTGGTATACCACTTCACCTATGATGTCATTATTATGATGCTTTTGTTCACCATTGGGAGTACTTGACAATGTGCCAAGTTTCAAATTTTTCCATTCAGCGGTTTCCGAGAAATAATTTTTAATTATTTGCTTTAATCCAAGATGGCTGCCATACCAGATGACCTATGACATCACAATTATAAAAACATTCTGCATGGGTGTCACTCCTACCTTGAAAGTTTCGTATCAATCGGACATATGGTCGCTGAGAAAACGAGGTTTAGCCCGTACGGACGGATGGATGGACGGACAACCCAAAAACATAATGCCTCCGGCGACTTTGTCGGCTGAGGCATAATAAATAAATAAATTAATAAATAAATAACAAGAAAACATCCAAGACACCGGAAGTAGCAGAGGTCGAGTAAAATGCGATTAAACCTCAAAGATGTAGGAAGTATGAATTGACATTCCTCTTAAAGCAGAGTAAATCGTCGTATAATGGGAAGCATGTTACACTGTTACAGGTAGTGAATTCCACAGCGAGATAGCATGAGGGATAAAACTATCTGCATAGGCTTTCGTTCTGCATCTTGGATCATCTATAGTGTATGGGTGAGCGGAGATGGCAAACCGAGTCTTGCGACCAAACACTCGTACGGGAGGAACAAAGTTAGAAAGTCCAACAGAACATTTGCCATGAAAATATCTGTAGAACAAACCAAGAGTGGCAATCCACCAACGGTGAGAAAGCGGTCGAAGAGTTGAACCCATCTCCATACCAACCAGGTTGACTATGTGTTTCTGGAGCCTATCAAATATAGATAAGTGGCAGGCTGGTGCTCCAGCCCAAATGTGACAACAGTACGCCATGAGTGGAGGTATAATTGCCTTATACAGGTACAAGGCAGCCTCAGGAGGTAAATACCTCTGCGCTCAATAAAGACGACCAACTCGCTTGGAAGCATTCTTAGCAATACCAGAAATGCACTTATCCCAACAGAGGTTAGAAGACATATATACACTGAGTGTACAAAACATTAGCCACATCTTCTTAATAAGGAGTTGCAACCCCTTGTGCCCTAAGAAGAGCCTCAATTTGTCGGGTCCTTGACCCCACAAGGTGTCGAAAGTGTTCCACAGGGATGTTGGCTCATGTTGACTTCAATACTTCCCACAGTTGTGTCAAGTTGGCTGGTAGTGGATCTCTTCCCCCCAAATAGCTCGTTCCATCGCATCCCACAGATGCTCAATTGAATTGAGATCTGCTGACTGCGCAGGCCACTGCTGTAAGCTGAAATCACTGTCATGTTCATGGAACGATTCCTGGACTCATCCCAGCCATGTGGCATGGGGAATTATCCTCCTGAAGAAATCCATTCACAGATGGATACACACTGCAGTCATGAAGGGATGCACCTGATTGGCAATGATGTTCAGATATCTTGTGGCATTCAAACGTTGCTCCACTTTTATCAAGGGGCCCAAACACCACCAGCCTGCAATGTTGACACACGGCATGATGGATGAACGCATGTACTCATGTGGTTTACTCCATACCCTAGTCCTCTCGGCAGCGTGAAACAGCAGGAACCGGGATTCATCAGATCAGGCAATGTTTTTCCAATCCTCCAATGTCTAGTGTTTTCATCCCTGAGCCCACGGCAACCACGGGTTCTTGTATTTTGCTGAAAAAAGTGGAACTGTGTATGGTCATCGGCTGCCATACCCCATTCGTGCCAAGGTACGAGTTGTGCATTCTTTTATGGGACCTTCGGCACCAATGTTGTACTGGAGTACTGGACTGTCAGTTGACTAACTGCAGCTCCTCTGTTGCTCTGCACAATTCGTGTCGGCCTCCTTTGGCCTCTTTCATCAATGAGCCATTTTCGACCACTGGACTTCCAGTTGTCTGGACGTCCTTTGAGTGGTGGACCATGCTTGATATGCACGGGAAACTGTTGAGCGTGAAAAACCCAGCAGGTTTTCAGTTCTTGACACACTCAAATCGGTGTACCTAGCACCTACTGCAATACCCTATTCAAAGGCACGAAAATATTTTGTCTTGCCCATTCACCCTCTGAATGGCACACATACACAATCCATGTCTCAATCGTCTCAAGGCTTTAAAATCCTTCTTTAACCGGTCTCCTCTCCTTCATATACACTGATTGAAGTGGGTTTAACAGGTGCAATCAATAAGGGATCATAGCTTTCACCTGGATTCACCTGATCGGTCTATTTCATGGAAAGAGCAGGTGTTCCTAATGTTTTGTACACTGTGTATATATGAAGGTACGATATGTGCATATATGTGATGTATATGTACATGTGATATGTGTACACACACACACACACACACGCGCTTCAAAAGCCGACCTCACAAATATTGGCCAATAGCATGCCTACCAACATCATAAAAACATAAATGATGTACCATGAAGCTGATAATTTGTCTTTGGGTGTCTGTCATCAAATCCAGGTGGGTGTGAAACGGTCATGCTTGGGCAATTTGAGAAATTCAAGATGGCCACCACGAAACTCGAAAATAAGCTGTTACTGAAGAAATTCTGATATCTTGTAAACCAGATGAATAACAGACACGTTTTAAATGGGGTTTTTCGGGTTTTCAGGCATGCTGTATTGATTGGAAGTACTATTTCATTGCCAAAATGTACAGAAGCTAATATGGCGATCATGTTTTTATAGCCAAAATGTGCATTAATGTTTGTGCCATATTTGCCAAATTCCACAAAGCTAGAATAAAATTTTCTGGTCGTTTTGTGTATTTCCGCTTTTCTAGAAGGAAATTTTAACATTCCTGCCAATCATCGAGGCTAATGTTGTTTTGCTATTTTCTTTTGTAGATGAATAATGGCTGAAGAATGCATTTTCAAGTTCTGGAGATGGTGGTGGCGGTTCGTGTGCAGCAACCCAGCTGCTGGTTGCATCATTTTTCTGTGGGCTGCCGCTGATGCAATGCCTCTCTATAACCAGTTACCTGGTACTCATTTTGTCGACCTCGGAAGGATGAACAGGCTGAGTCAACCACACCTGGCGTTAATTCAACGGGATTCGAACTCACGACCTTAGGATCCCAAGCCCGCCGCCTTAACCATTAGGCCAACACCAGGTGATTGGTTATGGCGATGAGGCCTACAGAGCACTGCTCTCAAAACTGTGGACGAGCATGAATACGCACAATAATCAATGCAAGCGAAGCTTATGGAGATAATTTGCATGTCAGTAGGGAAAGGCGACTTTCGGAAAATAAACATTTGACAATTCATTACCATAAAAACTGTCTCGATACTCGTCAAAGTCTTAATCTTGCAAAATTTGAAGCAGACAATCATTCTTCTCAAACAGCCAAAAAGCTACATACATCATTAATACCCACCGTTTGAGTTCAAGCATAAGGTCCAAAACATCCAGAACTAGAACGGCACTCGGTAGAGAGCATACCTCCACCAGGCTGAACAGTTTACGTTTTGTATCCGACTTATTTGGATCCGGACATGAACCTAAAATAAAATCAGCTTGTACCTGTCACCTAACCAAGTCATCCACCTAGTTTCGTCCGAATCCGTCCACAACTTTTTGAGATATCATCGTATTATATCGTTTTTCCCCCTATCTCTCAATGGTGAAGAATCACTTTAAAAATTCTCACATCCACATCCAGATCCGAATCTTCACCAAAATCTAATCATTTTGTCCATGTCACATACCCAACCTCTCCACGAAATGTCGTCCGAATCCGTCCACAACTTTTTGAGATAACCTGTTCACAAACAGACAGACAACAGGGGTGAAAATATAACTTCCATCCACCTTTGGTGGCGGACGTAATGGAGGGCATACACACTATGAGCTTCATAATTGGCCGTGGAGACATGGGGGTGGTTCGATGGGGCTTGGGATTGGCCAGAGTGACGTCATAGAAAAGGTTCGAGAGAGAGCAAGAAGAAGAGTCTTTCTAGCTTTCTCTCTCTCTCTCTCTCTCTCTCTCTCTCTCTCTCTCTCTCTCTCTCTCTCTCTCTCTCTCTCTCTCTCTCTCTCTCTCCCTATCTCTCTATCTCTCTATCTCTCTATATCTCGCAGGACTTGCGCAATATCTGGCTCGGTTGCGCTTGGTAGGAAAGCTGTCGGCGCTTTGGTTCAAACTTTTGGCGAAGTCGGTGGAGGGGGTGTTGTTGGACTGTGGTGCTTTTTGGGGGAGCTGGAAGCCGCGTCTCGCTTGGCGGTGGAAGCGAAGAAGGGCCGTTTGACTGCTTGCTCACGCCTGGGCGTTTTCGGCGCCATCGTTAGAGTGCTCCCCGCGCGGCGTTAGAGTGCTCGCTGTGTGGGCTGCAGCGACCATCGGGCTCACCGGCGCATTTTGGACCAGAGTACCGGTCGACTCAATCAAACATTTTATTTTAATTTTATCTTTCCCCTTGTGTGTCTGAGTGGAGGATCCTCACAGTAGGAAATATTATGTTTACCTCACCTTTCATTTTCATTCCGTGCTTTATTTCTATTAAAATCATTATCGTGGTATTTTTCATTTGTTGTGTCGTGTTGTTTATTTGTTGTGGGTTTCGGGAATCAACCAGTGTGCTTCGTTCTGGTAAGCAGCTCACCACCTTATGTCCCGCTCGTGCCATAAAAAGCACTGCCAAGATTTCGGCCGTTCGCCTTGGAAATGAAGGACCGTCCAAGGCTGGTGTTCATCGGCCACGGACTTGACAATACATACATACATGATTCATAATGAGTTCTCCAACCTCTTTCAATCGAACAAATATTTTTTTTGGTTTCCCTTGACGTTTCAATAAACAACACGTGGTGCGTGCATCCGTTGGCTTTCCTCAGGAGTAAAAAAAAAAAAAACTCCCATATAAATGCTACTGAGGCTTGTGTACCAGCATAGGCCACCGGCACCCCCTCAATATTCTAGTTTTGTGTTTTTAATAAATTTTCTGAAATTTGTCGAATTTGTTTTTCCCTTGGAAGTTGTGGGTTACGATGTGTAAATAAGATGGAAAAAGTCTGATTTAATGGAATTTAATTCCAGTTTTTGAGGCATCAAAAGGTGAAAATTTTGAAAGGGGGTGTAGACTTTCCATAGGCACTGTATACATGGCATGCATGTCGTGCATATGCATGTCGACGCACACAGATGATTTTATTATTTGGACCACAACTTGGATAACATTCATAACACAAGAGATTGTCCATTATAAGATCGTATTTAATCATAACATTGGATGTCACGTGGTACAACTCCTCCTTTTGGGATCATGAGGAATCGAGGATAAAGATGCATCTTCCTTCCTGTGTCTGATCGATTAGAACTGCCCCATGTTGAACAGCACGTTATCTTTTATACCTGAAAATCCAAATGAAAAATGATGATGACGAGATGGAAATATGACAAGAGTCCACACAGATGCACACGATTTAGCGCTTTGCTCGGCGAAGATGAATAACAACATGGCGCCTTGCGGTCATGTGATCACATGTGCTCCAATCACGATGATTTTCGCTCAAACTGGGTTGGACAAACTCTATTATGCTATTGCTCTGCCATTACGAGCCTTTTCTTGTTTGTCGCGCATCGTTAATTGCAGTAATTAGACCAGCATACGTAACCAAGGCAAGTTTAATAGCCGGCGAAGCCGGTGTTGTCAATAAACTCATACGTATTATGTCGAAAACAAGATTATGCTGTATCCCTTGGCTTGAGAATTCCGAAGCGCAATGGAGGCCGCCATCTTGCGGATGCGGAAGTATGCATAACAAATTGAAAAACGTTCAATAGGAGTTTCTTTCACCCGTCTTTGTTTGATTCACAATCTTATGCACCTCTAATTGATAATAATTAAAATACTTTAAGACCAACCTCGGCCCGCGCGGGCCCGGTTATCTTCAACGAAAAGCGTCACCAAACACCGGAACCAATGAGATTCGAGCATTTGAAAAAATATTTCTAAAACCAAATCACGCAATGGAGGCCGCCATCGACCGGATGCGGAAGTTTGCATAAAACAATTGCGAAAAAGTTCAATAGGAGTTTGTTTCACCCGTCTTTGTTTGATTCACAATCTAATGCACCTCTAATTTGTAATTAAAATACTTTAAGACCAACCTCGTTATCTTCAACGAAAATCGTCACCAAACACTGGAACCAATGAGATTCGAGCATTTGAAAAATATTTTTTTAAAGCTTATTACGCGTTTCGGAGGGTGAAAATGGCGTCAAATATTCTAAAATTGACGAAGAATTATTTTTTAGAAATCTCGCGGCCGTCGGGGATCGTTTTTCACGGCCGCAAATATCCGAAGTTGAGACGGAATTCACCGAATTAATCAAGAAGTAAGTTTTATCAATTTTAATCTCATCCAGAATGCAAATGGTACCCACTACACCTACTACACTTACTACACCTACTACACCTACTACACCTACTACACCAACGGTACCTACTACACCTACCTACTACCAACTACCTAACGTACTGATGCCACAGTGATGGGTAAAATAGTGGCAAGAGGCTTTGGCTTCGCCGGCTCATTGCGGCTTTGCAGTCGGGTACTAGTAAGTAATTCTTTAACAAGGAAGAAGTATCGAACAGGAAATGACTTCGGAGATCCTGTTATACTCGATCTTCAAGATATAGTAGACACACAACATTTAATAACGGCACCCAAATGTACAATAATATACAAAATTAGTTGTGCCAAAAGGCAGAGCAAGGCTATGATATTGTGCGAAAAAATCGCGTTGTTAGAGAGGTTGGCAAGAGGTCAAAGAACGGCATCTGTGGGCCGCCATCACGACATCAATTCGTGCAAGTGTTCCCGCCAGAAAAGCGCAAAAGTCTCATTCCAGTCACGTGATACTCCAATTGAAATTGAAAGGATGGAAACGCGCTTAATGTTTGCATCGAGGACCAAACGCAGAAAATTGCCTTTGAATGGATCGCTGATACGAGAGAAATAATTGCCGGGAGAAACCATTATGGATTTACCCCCTTTGAGTGCCCCAGTGATGCGGGCGAAACCTTTGAGGTTTACACCTTTGAGTGGACCGATGATATGGGAGAAGCTGTCCCGATTGAAGATTGAAGCTGTCCCGATTGAAGCTGTCCCGATTGAAGCTGTCCCGATTGAAGCTTGAAGCTGTCCCGATTGAAGCTTGAAGCTGTCCGGATTGAAGCTGTCCCGATTGAAGTTTGAAGCTGTCCGGATTGAAACTGTCCCGATTGAAGCTGTCCCAATTGAAGCTGTCCCGATTGAAGCTGTCCCGATTGAAGCTGTCCCGATTGAAGCTTGAAGCTGTCCGGATTGAAACTGTCCCGATTGAAGCTGTCCCGATTGAAGCTGACCCGATTGAAGCTGTCCCGATTGAAGCTTGAAGCTGTCCCGATTGAAGCTGTCCCGATTGAAGCTGTCCCGATTGAAGCTTGAAGCTGTCCCGATTGAAGCTGTCCCGATTGAAGCTGTCCCGATCTTCACGCACGCTCGAAGTTAAGTAATTGTTCACAATTGTATTTTTGTCGAAACTGTATTTATCTTACGTGTGTGTACCGAAAGTGCGTCCCCTGGAAGATTTATCGGTGTTAATCTTTCATACCTGTATATAATAGTCGAGTATTTTGTGCCGCGATATTTTGCGGCCTAGTTCTTGAAGATTCCTACCTTGAGGCTTGTTTTCTCACAGTCGTCGATTGTGGTCCTTCTACTCTCGTTCTCTCAGTCTTTTCCCAGTCTTTTCACCCCATACTTCCTTGTTTAAATTCTTAACTAAAAAAAAAAAAAAAAAAAAAACATTTCCTTCTTTTCGTTTGTTCGTTCTGCGACCACGTGATTCACCCCCATTTTCCCATCCACCCCCATTCACCCCCACTAAAAAAAACAACAAAAAATATTTCCTTCTTTTCGTTTGTTCGTTCTGCGACCACGTTTTTCACCCCCATTCACCCCCATTCACCCCCACTAAAAAAAAGAACAACAAAAAAATATTTCTTGCTTTTCGTTTGTTACTCCCGCCAGGGAGTAATGCATTCGATCGTGTGTGTGTGTGTGTGTGTGTGTGTGTGTGTGTGTGTGTGTGTGTGTGTGTGTGTGTGTGTGTGTGTGTGTTTGTGAAGAAGATATCTGGAAAAGTTCTGAACGGATTTGGATGAAAGTTGGTGGGATGATTGCCCTTGGGATAAGTAAGAATTGATTAGTTTTTGGTGAAGCTCAGGATATTATCCTGGATCCAGGAATTTTTTGAAGGATTTTTTTTACCATTGGAAGATAGGGCTAGTTTTTTTTAACATTATCTTCTATATATTCTATATTTAACATTGTGATATGAAAATAGTTTTCATATTTGTTGTAAATGTAGTTTAAACTCGTGGTTATGCGTTAGAGCGGTGTATTTTTTTAGCAGCGTCGTCTTCAATGTTCATTTTTTTTTCTAATAAAGACATTCTGTCATTTTAAAACCACCAAAGTGTGTACTAGGTTTTCCCGTTTCATAAAATGTATCGTTTGATACGTATAATGCTTTAAAACTGTTTTTTTTTTGTTTGTTTTTTTTTTTACCTCAGAGGAGATATCAACATTTATCTCGGCGAATGTCAATCGCGGTGTGAGTATTTGATGAACTTATAAAGATTTGGGTGACTTATAAGTGTGGCAAGCATGTGCACGGGATTCTTCCCAGAAGAATGAGTGGTCACATTAGCTTGTACGCCTTAAAATGAGCGAGTTTTGTTTTCACGTTTGGGCCAGTTTTACATGTTGTATCCCTAAGGAATGAAACGAACGTTTTCCTGGCTTACAATTTTATTTGAAGTCATACATACCTAAAAATACACTCATTTATATAGAATTGAACGCTGAATCCGAAAATGTAAGTGAAATCGCCTTGTTTTTTTTTTTACATTATCTTCTATATATTCTAAATATATATCTGTGCAGTGTCTGTCTTGTGTTGTCTTGTCTTGTGTTGTCACTGAACTACTCCCTCAAACTTTTGTGAAATCGTACTATTCCAACTTGACCCACGGCGGGAGTATGCACTCTACTGAGTGGCGTTCTAGTTTGTTCTCCGACCACGTGTTTCAACCCCATTCACCCCCATTTTCACACCATTCCCCAGATCTGTTTTGCCCTGTTCTTTTTGCTGACATCCTTTGCCCTGTCCACGTGACTCGTGGTTGTCCCTATAGGCCCTCTCCCCGTTGGTATTTTTGTGAATATAAGATTGTTCTTCATGGTTCTGTTTAAATATGTTTAAACTTTCCCCTGCAGTGTTTTATTCAGTGGTATATTACAACACGCTGTTCTTCTTCCTATTTAAAAGGCTCTTTTCAATTTCCTCTCCAACTCAATCCACTTCAAAAAAATATTCAATCTCTTATAATTCTAAATCACTACATGCTCTAAATTCACATTCATTCCACCCCTCCTCCATCATTCTTAAACGGATCTCTAACTTGAAAATCACAATAAACCCAAATTGTTATAAATGTTCCTCTTTCATTAATCATCCACTTTATAAACTCCCCCCTTGCCCCTCCCCTCCAAATCTCCCCCCTTGCACCTGCCCTCCAAATCTCCCCCCTTGCCCCTCCCCTCCTGAACTCCCCCCTTGCCCTTCCCATCCAAAACTCCCCCCTAACTCCTCCCCTCCAAAACTCCCCCCTACCCCTCCCCTTCAAATCTCCCCCCCTACCATCCCTCTCCAATTCTCCCCCCTCCCACCTCCTTCTCAAAGCTGCTTCCTCCCCACTTCATCTCCATTCTATCTCATACCTCCACCTCCCCCAACCTTCTACTTTCCTCTGGCCCCCCTCAAAGAACTCCTCACTGTGCCTCATCCCATCACCATCAAACCCTTCGTCCTCCTCATCATTCCCTTTCTTGTAAGTCTTCTGTATTCTCTGACACACTATCAACTGCTCTTCCTACCTCCTCCTCTCATCCTTCATCTGACCCTACCCCTCCCCTCCCCTCTCCTGCACCCGATGCTCCCCCTCTCTCCTCATTAACGATATGGACCTCAAACATCCAGGGCCTTCGCTCAAACCTGATTGATCTCTCCATTCAGGTTGCTTCTGACAATCCAGACTTGATCTGCTTAACAGAAACTTTCCTCCTTCAAGAGGTCTCTGATTCCTTAATATCTCTTCCTGGTTACTCCCTCCTCCGGTATGATAGACCTGAGCCTCGTCCTGGTGGTGGGGTTGCTATCTTTATCAAAAACTCTCTTCCTCACTCTCCTTGCACTGTCCTCTCTCCACCTCACCCCCAGGAGTACCTCTGGCTACGGCTTCCTCTCCGCTCCCACCTTTTGTTCATATGTGTTCTGTACCATCTTCCAAACAGTGATGACTCCATTTACATGTCGCTGTCTGACAACATGGACCAACTTCTATCAACTCATCCCAACTCTCTCTTCCTCATATGTGGCGACTTCAACTGTCATCATGCCAGCTGGCTGGGTGTGGGTTCCTCTCTCACCAGTCATGGCACCTCAGCAAAGGACTTCTGTGACTCATTGGGACTGACACAATCTGTCAATTTCCCGACCCGGATCTCAGTCAATGGAGTAGCTTCTCTTCTAGACTTGGTGAGGACAAACTTCCGTGCAAATGTCTGCTGCTCTTCTTCTGCTCCAATCGGTTCTTCTGGTCATGTGCTTGTTAAAGTGGACATCTCTCTGGCCATTCTCAGAGAGCCTCCTCAGCGCCCACGAGTCTGGCATTTCACTCAGGCTGACTGGCACGCCCACGATCTGCAAGCAGCCATCAATCATCTGGACTGGTCTCCCATCTCTACTGCCTCTGACATCAATTCTTCCTGGGAATTCTTCCAAAGCAAACTGCTCTCTCTCATGCACAGATTTATCCCATCTTGTCGTCAGTTGTCTTACCCTTCCTCCCGTCCATGGTACACTGAAGCTTTTGGTGAGGCAGTTGCCCTAAAACAACTTGCCTTTGCCTCTTGGGAGGCAAATCCAACTGAAGGCAATCTCAGTTCCTTCCACCACGCTCGGAACAAGTGTGTGTCTACCCTCAGGAGTGCCAGGAAGCACTATCTCTCCACACTCAAGGATGAACTCTCAAACCTGTCTCCTTCCTCCAAATTCTGGTGGTGTCTGGTAAAATCTGTTTCTGGTGTTTGTTCCCCCTCCATCCCCTCCCTCACCTCAAATGGCTACACAGTTGACACCGCACGTGACAAAGCCGAATGCCTCAACTCTGTGTTTGCCTCAAAATCTTGTGTCCCAAACCCATCTCTCTCTGTTCCCACCTTACTCAGTCGAACCCAACTGATCCTGGACTCTGTGTCCTTCTCTCCTGACAAGGTGGAGAAGTTTTTGTCAAACCTCGTCTCTGATTCTGCAACTGGACCAGACGGCATCAACCCACGGGTCCTAAAATCATGCTCTGCCACTCTATCTCACCCTCTCTCTGTTCTTTTCACCCTCTATTTTGCTCAAGGTCATCTGCCAGCATCTTGGAAATCAACAAACATTACCGCTTTACACAAAAAGGTGCAAAAACAAATCCTTGCAATGGCAGACCAATCAGCCTGCTCCCAATTATCAGCAAAGTCATGGAATCCATCATTGCTTCGGATATCAAATCCTTCCTCTTCTCCCTCAAACTTTTGTGAAATCGTACAATTCCAACTTGACCCACGGCGGGAGTATGCGCTCTACTGAGTGGCGTTCTAGTTTGTTCTCCAACCACGTGTTTCACCCCCATTCACCCCCATTTTCACGCCATTCCCCAGATCTGTTTTGCCCTGTTCTTTTTGCTGACATCTTTTGCCCTGTCCACGTGACTCGTGGTTGTCCTTCTAGGCCCTCTCCCCGTTGGTATTTTTGTGAATATTAGATTGTTCTTCACGGTTCTGTTTAAATATGTTTAAAATTTTCCCCTGCAGTGTTTTATTCAGTGGTATTTTACAACACGCTGTTTTTCTTCCTATTTAAAAGGCTCTTTTCAATTTCCTCTCCAACTCATTCCATTTCAAAAAAATATTCAATCTCTGGTCAGACTGGTCAAACAAGTGGAACATGTCTTTCAATCCTGACAAATCTTACACTCTTACTATGTCTCTCCGAAAAGACCAACTGGAAAACCCTCCCATCTACTTTCCCAACAATCCTCTCCAAGAAGTTCTGTCGCTCAAGCTTTTGGGTCTCAATATCTGCCCTGATCTTTCTTGGGAAAACCACATTTCCAAGCTGGCCCCAAAAATCAGTCGCCGACTGGGCATCCTCCGTCGTGCGAAGTCCTTCCTTGGCACACCTGAGCTCCTCACCACATACAAGGCTTTCTTCCGCAGCTCAATGGAATACTGTTCCCCCCTCTGCGCTGGTGCTTCTGCCTCACACCTAGCTCGACTTCACGCTGTTGAAACCAAAGCTTTCAGAATCATTGGAATCTCCTGCGATGAAGCTAACTCCGAGAGCCTTTCACTCACTGCAGGCAGGTTGGTGGTCTTTCTGTCTTCTACCGACTCCTCTACGGCCTTGCTCCCCCAGCTCTCTCTGTGCTCTGTCCCCCAAATATTCCTACAGGTCGCACAAGATCTGCCAGAAACCCTCTTGTGGTTAAACTGCCAAAATCTAGGCTCTCTGCTCACTTTCACTCTTTTATTCCCCTTTTTCCCACCTCTGGAACAAACTCCCCCACTCCCTTCAAGCCCACTCCTCCCTCCAGGTCTTTAAAACAGCTGTTCACCACCATCGCTTATCTTCCCCCATCCAAAACCTTGATCTTTTCTACCTCCGCTAATTCACCCCAGATACACTTTTTCGAAATTCCAACTTCTTTCCTGGAAGTCCTTGCAGTGTCCATATGTTTTATACCTCTCCCACCTCCCCCCAAGCCCTCTCCCTCCCACAGTTCTCTCGATGTCCCTGCTCTCAAATGTTTTGTTTGTGTCCTTCGCCCTTTCTCCCCATCTTGTCTACCGCTCCCCTTATTTTGTGTTTTATGTGTCGGTTTGTGTCGGTTTGACTTTTTGTGTGATTAATGTAGTGTAGCAGCATAGCAAACCTGTTGTGCATTTTGTGATACAAGCACCAAATTTGGCACAAATGTACATTAATATGTTGCGAACATTTTCAGATATTGGGCCACTTGAAATTCCGTAATTTTTTTTTTCAAATTTCGTAATTTCAAATTTTTCGGGTGACACCGTCACAATTTCGGTCTTCGAGGCCGGCCGATATAGTGGGGCGGCTTAGCCCAAATATTCAAAAGAATTGTGCATTTTGTGATACAAGCACCAAATTTGGCACAAATGTACATTAATATGTTGCGAACATTGTGTGGTCAGCAATGAAGACGAGAGTCTGAATTACATGTATGCAAAGACCTTGTGAACCAGTGAAGCAAATACACGGGTAAGCATGAATTAAATCTAGGGCATGATATAATTTCCATGATGTTTACCTCTACACTCAATGGTGGAAGGAGGTAATGTTTTGATCCCAGCTTGTCTGTATGTCTGTTTGTCTGTTAGTCCACAAAATTCCAGACAAAGCTTGTAGTAGTGGTAGTTGTAGTGGTAGTGGTGATAACAGAAATTGTTATATAGAACTGAACTTATATTATTATTATATGCAGAAAATAACTTCATTTCTATATGCCCTGCAGTGGACAGGTTAATTGGTTTATGCACTGAAGGGGTCACCCTGGTGTGCACTGCTGTGTTCTGCCTCACTGAGTTGTTCAGGTATGATGTACTCAGCACAAGCTTCCGGTCGGCCCGGAGGTGGGGGTGCGGGGCCTGTCACGGAACGTCAAAACAAACGGCCTGCCGGGGCCGCCCAAAAGTCGGGCGTGAGGGGCGCGTCCACTAATGGAACGCCTCTCGCTTCCCAGATCGAGGGCCACGTGGTCAGGAGAACCTCGTCCCTTCCGGTCACACTTTGCCTATCGGCCGGCCTCGAAGACCGAAATTGTGACGGTGTCACCCGAAAAATTTGAAATTACGAAATTTGAAAAATTTGAAAAAAAAAATTACGGAATTTCAAGTGGCCCAATATCTGAAAATGTTCGCAACATATTAATGTACATTTGTGCCAAATTTGGTGCTTGTTTCACAAAATGCACAATTCTTTTGAATATTTGGGCTAAGCCGCCCCACTAATGTTAGTTCTTTCACGAGCCGCGATCTTGTATACAACAAAAAAAAAAAACCATTGCGGATTTACCCCACTGAGTGGACCAGTGATTTGGGCGAAACCATTGAGGTTTACTCCTTTAAGTGGACCGATGATATGGGAGAAACCATTGCGGATTTACCCCACTGAGTGGACCGGTGATTCGGGCGAAACCATTGCGGATTTATCCCTTTTTTTTTTTCTTTTTTTTTTCTTTTTTGTATACAAGATCGAGGCTCGTGAAAGAGCTAACATTAATCACACAAAAAGACAAACCGACACACAAAACACAAAAACAAGGGGAGCGGTAGACAAGATGGGGAGAGAGGGGGAAGGACACAAAAGAGAGGGGGAAGGACACAAACACAACATTTGAGAGCAGGGACATCGGGAGGACTTGGGGGGAGGTGGGAGAGGATTAAAACATATGAACACTGCAAGGACTCTGGGGTGAATTACCGGGGGTAGAAAAGATCAAGGTTTTCGATGGGGGAAGATAAGAGATGGTGGTGAACAGCTGTTTTAAAGACCTGGAGGGAGGAGTGGGGGAGTTTGTTCCAGAGGCGGGAGAAAAGGGGAATGAAAGAGTGAAGGTGAGCAGAGAGCCTAGACTTTGGCAGTTTAACCAGAAGAGGGTTGCAGGCAGATCTTGTGCGACCTGAAGGAATATTGGGGGGACAGAGCACAGAGAGAGCTGGGGGAGCAAGGCCGGAGAGGAGTCGGTAGAAGACAGAAAGACCACCAACCTGCCTGCGGTGAGTGAGTGAAAGGCCCTCGGCGTTGACTACATCGCAGGAGATTCCAATGATTCTGAAAGCTTTGGCCTCAACAGCGTGAAGCCGAGCAAGGTGTGAGGCAGGAGCACCAGCCCAGAGGGGGGAACAGTATTCCATTGAGCTGCGGATGAAAGCCTTGTATGTGGTGAGGAGCTCAGGTGTGCCAAGGAAGGACTTCGCACGACGGAGGACGCCCAGTCGGCGACTGGCTTTGGAGGCCAGCTTGGAAATGTGGTTTTCCCAAGAAAGATCATGGCAGATAGTGAGACCCAAAAGCTTGAGCGACAGAACTTCTTGGAGAGGATTGTTGAGAAAGTAGATGGGAGGGTTGTCCAGTCGGTCCTTTCGGAGAGACATTGTAAGAGTGTGAGATTTGTCAGGATTGAAAGACATGTTCCACTTGTTTGACCAGTCTGTGATTTTGTCCAGGTCTGCAGAGATTGAGGAGGCTGCAGACTGCCGATCTGAGGGATGAGGAATGGAGCGACAGAGAGTAGAGTCGTCAGCAAAGAGATAGAGGATTTTCAAGAGAGTCAGAGAGATCATTGATGAAGACCAGAAAAACCATTGATGAAGACCACTTTGAGTGGACCGGTGATACGGGAGAAACCATTGCGGTTTTACAACGTTTCCACGAGGCGGCACCTGGGGCTGAAGGTTTGAGTAACCAAGTCATCAACCTATGCAAACGCGCCAAAACCATGACAGACCATGAAGCTGTGCTAAACTGTTTACCCTCACTCATCTCGCTGTTTTGAAAAATCCCTTCGACGCTGTAAAAATCCCTTCGGTGCTTCCACCAAGGATTAACTCAGGGGGGTGGACCCTTATCCAACCAAGATATTCTAGTTTTTGTAGTTTTAATTAATTTGCTGAAATTTTGTTTTTCACCTGGAAGTTGTGGGTTACAATGTGCAAACAAGAAAGAGCAATCAGAGATTGCAGACCCTCGCCAGGTCATATTTTCACTGGTTTTTAAGGCTTTTGTGTTAAAACAAATATGGTGGCCGAACCACGTGACCAATAACGTCATCGTTATTTTTTTCTCCACCAAATATCCCTAGATTATGCTCAATAAATTTCATCTTGATCAGATGACGTTTTGAACCTGTCGAATTATGACATCATAATGGAGGCACTTATGACATCATCATTAACATATGTTATTCCACATGGAGAGCTCTTTAAAACGAGCCATGTCTCAATATTTTCTATGCAGCGCTTTCGGAGATATAGAGGTGCAATTTTTTGGTTTTTTCCAAGATGGCGGCTATACCACGTGACCGATGACGTCATAATTATAATTTAACAATTACACAGATAGAGTTGCACCTATGGTGAAATTTTCCTGTCAATCGGAACAACAATTGCAGAGAAAATCATATTTATCCTGTGCGGACAAACAAACAGACAAACAAACAAATGAAAAATTGGTCAGAGACTGAGGACTTGCCGGAATGTACTTTTTTATCGGCCAATTTGGACAAATATGGCGGCCGAACTACGTGACCGATGACGTCATCATTATTTGTTTTCTAAACTAATTTATTCCTCGATTATGCTCAAGAAATTTCATCTTGATCAGATGAAGTTTTGTGCTTGTCGAATTATGACGTCATAATGGAGGTCTTGGGCCTAGAAAGTTAAAAATTGAGCACGGTCTATTCCAGGGCAAGACAAATATGTGTGTAAAGTATTGCGATTCTATGTGCAACGATGTATACAGTCACGTGAAAAAGTAAGTACACCCCATGTAAAGTTTTGACTTTTTCAACATATTTCAACATACAGCTATTTGATCTTCATTTCAACAATATTGATAGATAAAGGTGATATAATATAACAAATATCATGAAACATTTACATTTTGTAGTCCATTGTATAATTTAAATATACATAAATGCAAATTTCGTATGTGGAAAAAGTAAGTACACCCCTACATTTATCATTACTTCAAATACCTAAAATTAGAATCAGGTGCACCAGCTCAGGTGCAAATGATTAGAACATCGTTAGAGAGGATCTTGGAGGAACCTGTCTCATTTAAACCTCAGACATTTCGTTTGGTTTGCTCTTTGTTGTTGAAGTGTGCGGTGTCACGCCGAGATCAAAAGAGCTCTCTGAGGCCTTCAGAAAGAAGGTTAGAGATGCCTACGAGTCTGGAAAGGGATTTAAAAAGATCTCCAAACAATTTGAAATGAATCATTTGACTGTCCAGACGATCATCTACAAGTGGAGAAGATTCCAAATAACTGCCAACTTGTTCAGGCCAGGCCGCCCCAGCAAGTTCAGCCCGAGAGCAGACCGCAAGATGATCAAAGAAGTCTCTAAGAATCCCAGAATGTCATCACGGGACCTACAGATAGCTCTTGCCACTGTTGATGTCAAAGTGCACGAGTCTACCATTAGAAAGAGGCTGCACAAATTTGATCTACATGGGAGGTGTGCCAGGAGGAAACCTTTGCTGTCCAGAAAGAACATCAGGGCAAGACTAAAGTTTGCCAATGAACACCTCGGCAAAGACCAGCACTTCTGGAACAATGTGCTCTGGACAGATGAGTCAAAGGTAGAGCTATTTGGCCACAGTACCAGAAGACATGTTTGGCGAAAACCAAAGACATCATTTGACCACAAGAACCTGATACCAACTTTAAAGCATGGTGGTGGAAATATTATGGTTTGGGGCAGCTTTGCTGCATCAGGGAATGGGCAGCTCACCATCATAGAATCCACTATGAATACTTCATTGTACCAGAGGGTGCTTGAGGATAATGTGAGGCCATCTGTCGGAAAGTTGAAGCTCAACCGAAGGTGGACCTTGCAACATGACAATGACCCTAAACATACCAGTAAATCCACCAAGGAATGGCTGAAAAGAAAGAAATGGAGGGTTCTGGAATGGCCAAGTCAAAGCCCGGATCTAAATCCCATCGAGATGTTGTGGGGGGATTTGAAACTAGATGTGCATGGAATTGTGCATGCTGTGCAACAATTATTTGTTGAATAAATTATTGTAAAGTCAATTAGTCATTGTTTTTTGTTCAATTAGATCACCTTTATCTGTAGATACTGTTTAAATGAAGATCAAATGTTGATATGTCTACATATGTTAAAAAGTAAAGAAAAAAACATTTCATGGGGTGTTCTTACTTTTTCCACATGTGAAATTTGCATTTATGTTTATTTAAATTATACAATGGACTACAAAATGTAAATGTTTCATGATATTTGTTATATTATATCACCTTTATCTATCAATATTGTTGAAATGAAGATCAAATAGCTGTATGTTGAAATATGTTGAAATATATTGAAAAAGTCAAAACTTTACATGGGGTGTACTTACTTTTTCACGTGACTGTACGTAATACTGCGCACAAACAGACAGACAGACAGACAAACCAACCAACCAACCTTCTTGCCGGAATCTTTTCCGGCAAGTAACAAACGGACTCAAATGCAATACCCTCTCCTCTGGTGAGGGTACCAAAGGCGGAAAATGCCTGATTGAATGCAATTTAATTCCAGGCTATAAAACAACAAAAGGTGAAAAATTTGAAAGGGTTGTCGACTTTTTATCGGCACTGTATATATACATATATATATATATATATATATATATATATATATATATATATATATATATATTGTTACGGTTTCACCGACCCTCCTGCCCTTACCAAGGGGAGATTAAGCCCCTTGTTCTTTTTGGGTCGTCGCAACCGAGCGACATGAATCGCCCCTCCCGGGCAGACGCAAGGTAGGGTTTCGGGACAATTCTCGCACGTACCTAAGTACTCACGTCGCTGCGGAAGCGGGGATCAAGCCTCGCATGAACCACGCGTAATTTGAGTACGTCCGAGCGGATGATGTACCACGTGGTCCGTGCAGATCTCTGGTATTGGAACCCAATTCGAGCGGTTTTATTCGTACCACGCTTAGTCAATGATGGAAAACACAAAAGCGGTAGAATCAAAGGAAGAACACAGGTGTAATAATTATTTACACTATTATGTACAAGTCGAAGGGACACAGAGCAGAACTTAAGCAGTCTTAACTTATCCCCAGACACGTGCCCGATCACACTCACAGGGGGAAATGAAGAAAGGATGATGTTCATGCGCTGAATGCGCCGACTTGGTCGTCCAGGAACGGCTTCGCCTGGCGTGGCTCTCCCCGGTCACAGCATGTCCCTCGATGAAGGCAAGCAGGCGGCAGGGGAGGGATCCTTGCATCGCGTCTCTCGAACAAAGAGCAGAGCAGGCAGGCGGGGAAATGTACGTGCCTCTCGCCAGCATTGGCGGTTTCTCACAGCGTGATTAAATAACGGCGCACTCTCACTCGCGTAACTCAATAGAGGTTCTGCCTCAAGCTCAACCGAGCGTTTAACTTGTAAGTGCGCCTTATAACTTGGTTCAGGCACGTCTTCTCTCTCTCTTTGAACACTCTCAACTCTTGAACCCTCTTTCACTTCTCTTTGGTTCAGCGCACCTCCCTCAGAACTTGTTCAACTCTCAAGGGCTCTCCCATAACTGAGGTGGGGGGCTTTCCACAACGGGTTATATTGCCAACCCCCTTAGCTCGCTCGAATGTTCTAACCACGCCTTTTGACGCAGTGCTAAGCCACTCCCTTCGAGCCCTGATTGGTGGCTCGTGCTTACCGTCACTCCTTCCCCGCCTTCCTTTGACCTTGATCGACGTGTCCAGGCTTACCTTGTGGCATTTCGTGCCAAAGCCAAAGTATCGAGGCGCCAGTAAGCAATGGAAGGAAACCTAACTCTCATTTTTCTACTCAACGCAAGACTAACACAGGAAAAGGACTATGCTTACATTTACTAAGACATAACTGAACTATCACGAGGCTACGTGTTGTAGTGTGACTAAACTATGAGGGGGAAATTAACATTTATTGCAAAAGCTCAAAACCGCAACACTACCCCTCTCCCTCGTCAGACTCGTCCCCGAGTCAAACTCAACAAAATGGAATGACCGGTTTTGAGAATGATATGCAAAATTAACCTTACTTTTACATGTGACATCTAGGTGTGGTTCCCCCTAACATTTACTCTAACCCGTGTATGCGACAGTTTTAAAACACTAAATATGCCCCCCCCCCCCCCCCCCATTGCGTTGAGTAGCTATCTAACAGATTCACGCCCACAACTAACCGAATTGCGGAATTTGTCAAACTAAACACATAGCCGGTGGGCAGCATTTTATATTTACAAGCACAGAAAACTTAATTTATTTACAATTCTATGACCCAGGACCTGTCCTTTTTGGAAAGAAGATTGGAGGGGAGGGAAAGCACAGCAAAAACACAAACACACTCAAAAATTCATCACACTTGCTGCTTGCTTCTTCTGTGTGTCTGTCAAACCCGCTAGCCCCCGGACCAGCATACAGGCCATTCCTGATCTTCAGGGCTATTTACCTTACAAATCTTCTCGTCCCTGGCACACCATAATAAAAATGCACAACAAATGCCTTTATTGTATTTCTTTGCCAAGCAGGGCCAACCTCATGTGGTCCGACTGCGTGACATTAATGCCACTCAAAACAAGTGGTCCGAAGATGCAAGGTGATTCTGCAGCAAGGTGCTCCACAACAGAGGTGTAAGGCCACAAGACTTGTGGTCCATAAGTGTGTGTGGTGCAGCAAAGTGTTCGTGGCAGCAAAGTGCTGCACATGTGCAGCAAAGTGTTTGTGGCAGCAAAGTTCTGCACAGGTGCAGCAAAGTTAAAACAAAAGGATACGGCAACAAAGTGCCACGCAGTTCGGCTGCACAGATGTAGCAAAGTGCAGCAGGGATGCTGCACAGGCCGATGGTGCTGCACAGTTCCACCTCCAAAATGGTCCTGGGTGGGGGGGGGGGGGGAGAGACGAAGCACGACCAGCAAAGCGGAAAGGGCGCAAAGGTACACAGCAACACAAGGTAATGCAGCGCAAGGGGCGCGGAGGAGCGAGCAGAGCAGGCTTTTCCCTTGCCGTCCCTACCCCCCAACGTCGGCTTACACTACCCTAGCCCTTCCTTGTATTTACAAATTCATCTCTACGTCTTGTCTCCCAGATCCCCCTCTAATCCAAATTCGTCTCCCAATCCCTCCCAGGAAGGAAGGAATGGAACAAACACAATGTCTCACTATGTCATGATGCGTCTTACCACTCAAACAGTTTACCAAGCCTCGGTGTGGAGCTCCGTCCTCCTCGGTGATTGGCTGTGGATGGTGCAAAGGGATTTCTCATCTCATAACTTCTCTCGTAACATTAACTCATTTAAACTACCCGGGGTCGTACCCTGCCAATCGGCCTCTTTAAACAATGTGGTTCTAAAAACCCGAATTCCCATTGCCCACCTGGTGCCCTCCAAAATTTGGGTCTCACTCCCTCAAATTTTCACTCTGTGCCTTTGCATAATTTCGGGGCTGGGTCATGTGGCTCCACTAGCAGGTCTACCTACCTGCGCACCTCCGCCACTGATGTCGCCACCCGAGCTTACCTGCTCCTGCGATTACCTAAACTGGGGAAGGCCCCTCCTGGAACTTTACCCCCTGATGCCCACCTTGGCATTGGGCAACCCGGGTCCTCTCCTGGGATCCTCTGGCCCCACTCAACACTAATCTAACTGGCTCCCAGAGCATACCTGCGGCCTCACCTGACCGACAAACTACCAGTGGCGGAGTGCCCCAATAACCATACGCGCCAATTAAACCACACGCCCATCCATTCCACATACTCATGCACCCAACAAAACACTACTTGCTACTGCCCGCACCACAGGTGTCAATATCCATACAAATTTTGCCTGAGTCCTCTACCTGGCTTTACACTACCCCCCCCCCCCCCGGGCTTTCGCGAATGGGTTCCACTCTTCCCCCATTCAGTCCTTCGCACCATGCATTCCACACCTTTTATTCCACACCAAGCATTCTACACCACTTATTCGCACACCAATTATCTCCACTCCCCAAATATCTTGCACACCTCAAACACAATTCCTTTTGTCTCAACACACAATTTCTCACCAAACACACAGCATCATCTAACTAACTACTTCCCCTACTCTCGTGCTTCCCCGTCGTCCCGTTACACTATGCACTCCCTTGTCATTAACAACCATCTAAGCTACCTATGTCCCCACTACAGTACAAGTGTCACTACTTAAATCTTTTGTCTCTACTGTCTGCTAATTACCTAACATTATCCTAGCCCTACCTCGGCTAGCTCCGGTGCCCCATGGAGGTAACCATTGCTGGCACCTCCATGTGCCTAACACTGCCACCCCCCCTAAACTAATTATCATGGGCCCTGTGTGAGTAATCGTAACACTACCATTCCCCCACGTAGGGAACCATTTCCCAACACTACTCTCATAGTCCGCTTCACTAGGAGCCCCCATCTATGGAGGTACGTCGTCACAGCTCGGCTTCGAAAGGCCGAGCGATCCATTCGGTTGGTTGGTCTCCTGCATGGGGTGTCCGTCCTGCATTTTCGATCCAAAGGGGGAGGTATGTATGAGCCCAGGTGCAGGGCTCCATCCTTACGTGGGGCCTTGCGGTCCCACGCACAATGGCCCAACCGCCCACGGTCAGAGCACCGCACCCGCCAAGGTGCGCGGCTCCGATATCTCCTACCTCCCCTTGAACCTCACCGTTCGCCTTTGCCGCCACGGCACGGCACCAACCATACAGTGCGGGGGTCGGCACGGGTCGTGCACGGTGGTCCTTGTGAAACCGCCGCGGTACCGATCTCAGCCGGTCCCTGCTGCACACAACTCACCAGGGGCTTGCGTCGGCTATCCGTCCCGCTAAACGCTACCCCGGTCGGTGTCGATGCTTGAGCCGCGTTCTCACACCTCGCGACCCACTCCGCACTCGCACACCCAGGCGTCCGCAGGCCTCCCATACACTCCGTTACTGCACTCTCCTGTGCACACCCTTCTCTTACACACTCAGGTGCACACCAACCCCAGGTACCTTCCACACACTCCGTACACACTCTTCCCACACACAGTCTGGTGTGCATTCTCCCTCACACTCTGTAACATGCTCGGGTGTGCACTCTCCTGTTACACACCCACTCATCGCACACCCTGTCACACACTTTTCTCTCTCACACCTCGGCGCACACTCTCTTTGGAAACCGCGCACCAGTCGCCCTCGTACATCGCACAATGGACCTTCCGCGGCCGCCCGGGTTTCGTCTCTGTCCCAAGCGCGCCAAAAACCCATTCGCGCCAAACACATTCGCGCCATTATTTTCACTCACCTCGGGGTCCTCCTTCCCCAGCAGCACCTGCAAACTTTTATTGGGGTTATTCTAGCATGGCATCACGGTGTAAATGCAAACTTTGTGTGCATTCCATTACCTTCTCCCGTGATTCATTTTCCGATTCTACCCTCTCTTCGGCCCCCATCATTTATTTTCCTTCGATGATGGCCGGCGCCCATGAAATTTCCTCGTCCAATTCGGCGACCGTCGGCTTTTCTACCACCTCCTCTCGCGTCACGACCCTCATTGCCCCGGTCAACTTAGCCGTGCTCTGCCCAAGCTCGCTCCCCACGCGTTCCTCACATCACGTCACCTCGTCGCACGCCACTGCGACCTCCTCGCTCAACCTGCGCCCAATGTCCACCCCCAATTTTTCCATATCGCACCTGGATTCCTCCCTCATCTTTTTTAATGTCTCCCCTCGGGTGTCCATTCTTTCATTTATTTTATTTATGCTACTATTTATTCCCCGAATTTCGTCCTTCATTTCCCTTCTTGATTTGTCCCCCATTTCTTTTATTTCCTTGGTGGATTTGTCCCCGTTACACCTTGCTTCGTCCCTCATTTCTTTCATTTCTGCTCTTGATTTGTCCCCCTCCCTTTTCGTGGATGCCATGAGTTGAATTATGAGTGAGTACAGGTCCGAAACCGCTGGCACCGCGGGCTCGGTTCTCGCCGCCACGTGCGAAGTGCCGCCATTTTCTTCCCCTGCTGCCACCCCCTCATCAATTTTCTCCTCTTCTACCAACCCTTCCTGTTGGTCCTGGGTCATCAATTCCTTCTTATCATCTACCCCCACCGGCATTCGACCACCTTGGCTAGCCATGGTACGAATATAAATTTGATTTTTAGACCAAATTTCGTCCGCTCGTAATTTTGAGTGCATGAAGCGCACTCCATGTCCAATCCCACTCCTGACACCAAATGTTACGGTTTTCGCGCGACCCTCCTGCCCTTACCAAGGGGAGATTAAGCCCCTTGTTCTTTTTGGGTCGTTGCAACCGAGCGACATGAATCGCCCCTCCCGGGCAGACGCAAGGTAGGGTTTCGGGACAATTCTCGCACGTACCTAAGTACTCACGTCGCTGCGGAAGCGGGGATCAAGCCTCGCATGAACCACGCATAATTTGAGTACGTCCGAGCGGATGATGTACCACGTGGTCCGTGCAGATCTCTGGTATTGGAACCCAATTCGAGCGGTTTTATTCGTACCACGCTTAGTCAATGATGGAAAACACAAAAGCGGTAGAATCAAAGGAAGAACACAGGTGTAATAATTATTTACACTATTATGTACAAGTCGAAGGGACACAGAGCAGAACTTAAGCAGTCTTAACTTATCCCCAGACACGTGCCCGATCACACTCACAGGGGCAAATGAAGAAAGGATGATGTTCATGCGCTGAATGCGCCGACTTGGTCGTCCAGGAACGGCTTCGCCCGGCGTGGCTCTCCCCGGTCACAGCATGTCCCTCGATGAAGGCAAGCAGGCGGCGGGGGAGGGATCCTTGCATCGCGTCTCTCGAACAAAGAGCAGAGCAGGCAGGTGGGGAAATGTACGTGCCTCTCGCCAGCATTGGCGGTTTCTCACAGCGTGATTAAATAACGGCGCACTCTCACTCGCGTAACTCAATAGAGGTTCTGCCTCAAGCTCAACCGAGCGTTTAACTTGTAAGTGCGCCTTATAACTTGGTTCAGGCACGTCTTCTCTCTCTCTTTGAACACTCTCAACTCTTGAACCCTCTTTCACTTCTCTTTGGTTCAGCGCACCTCCCTCAGAACTTGTTCAACTCTCAAGGGCTCTCCCATAACTGAGGTGGGGGGCTTTCCACAACGGGTTATATTGCCAACCCCCTTAGCTCGCTCGAATGTTCTAACCACGCCTTTTGACGCAGTGCTAAGCCACTCCCTTCGAGCCCTGATTGGCGGCTCGTGCTTACCGTCACTCCTTCCCCGCCTTCCTTTGACCTTGATCGACGTGTCCAGGCTTACTTTGTGGCATTTCGTGCCAAAGCCAAAGTATCGAGGCGCCAGTAAGCAATGGAAGGAAACCTAACTCTCATTTTTCTACTCAACGCAAGACTAACACAGGAAAAGGACTATGCTTACATTTACTAAGACATAACTGAACTATCACGAGGCTACGTGTTGTAGTGTGACTAAACTATGAGGGGGAAATTAACCTTTATTGCAAAAGCTCAAAACCGCAACACTACCCCTCTCCCTCGTCAGACTCGTCCCCGAGTCAAACTCAACAAAATGGAATGACCGGTTTTGAGAATGATATGCAAAATTAACCTTACTTTTACATGTGACATCTAGGTGTGGTTCCCCCTAACATTTACTCTAACCCGTGTATGCGACAGTTTTAAAACACTAAATATGCCCCCCCCCCCCCATTGCGTTGAGTAGCTATCTAACAGATTCACGCCCACAACTAACCGAATTGCGGAATTTGTCAAACTAAACACATAGCCGGTGGGCAGCATTTTATATTTACAAGCACAGAAAACTTAATTTATTTACAATTCTATGACCCAGGACCTGTCCTTTTTCGAAAGAAGATTGGAGGGGAGAGAAAGCACAGCAAAAACACAAACACACTCAAAAATTCATCACACTTGCTGCTTGCTTCTTCTGTGTGTCTGTCAAACCCGCTAGCCCCCGGACCAGCATACAGGCCATTCCTGATCTTCAGGGCTATTTACCTTACAAATCTTCTCGTCCCTGGCACACCATAATAAAAATGCACAACAAATGCCTTTATTGTATTTCTTTGCCAAGCAGGGCCAACCTCATGTGGTCCGACTGCGTGACATTAATGCCACTCAAAACAAGTGGTCCGAAGATGCAAGGTGATTCTGCAGCAAGGTGCTCCACAACAGAGGTGTAAGGCCACAAGACTTGTGGTCCATAAGTGTGTGTGGTGCAGCAAAGTGTTCGTGGCAGCAAAGTGCTGCACATGTGCAGCAAAGTGTTTGTGGCAGCAAAGTTCTGCACAGGTGCAGCAAAGTTATAACAAAAGGATACGGCAGCAAAGTGCCATGCAGTTCGGCTGCACAGATGTAGCAAAGTGCAGCAGGGATGCTGCACAGGCCGATGGTGCTGCACAGTTCCACCTCCAAAATGGTCCTGGGTGGGGGGGGGGGGGGGGAGAGACGAAGCACGACCAGCAAAGCGGAAAGGGCGCAAAGGTACACAGCAACACAAGGTAATGCAGCGCAAGGGGCGCGGAGGAGCGAGCAGAGCAGGCTTTTCCCTTGCCGTCCGTACCCCCCAACGTCGGCTTACACTACCCTAGCCCTTCCTTGTATTTACAAATTCGTCTCTACGTCTTGTCTCCCAGATCCCCCTCTAATCCAAATTCGTCTCCCAATCCCTCCCAGGAAGGAAGGAATGGAACAAACACAATGTCTCACTATGTCATGATGCGTCTTACCACTCAAACAGTTTACCAAGCCTCGGTGTGGAGCTCCGTCCTCCTCGGTGATTGGCTGTGGATGGTGCAAAGGGATTTCTCATCTCATAACTTCTCTCGTAACATTAACTCATTTAAACTACCCGGGGTCGTACCCTGCCAATCGGCCTCTTTAAACAATGTGGTTCTAAAAACCCGAATTCCCATTGCCCACCTGGTGCCCTCCAAAATTTGGGTCTCACTCCCTCAAATTTTCACTCTGTGCCTTTGCATAATTTCGGGGCTGGGTCATGTGGCTCCACTAGCAGGTCTACCTACCTGCGCACCTCCGCCACTGATGTCGCCACCCGAGCTTACCTGCTCCTGCGATTACCTAAACTGGGGAAGGCCCCTCCTGGAACTTTACCCCCTGATGCCCACCTTGGCATTGGGCAACCCGGGTCCTCTCCTGGGATCCTCTGGCCCCACTCAACACTAATCTAACTGGCTCCCAGAGCATACCTGCGGCCTCACCTGACCGACAAACTACCAGTGGCGGAGTGCCCCAATAACCATACGCGCCAATTAAACCACACGCCCATCCATTCCACATACTCATGCACCCAACAAAACACTACTTGCTACTGCCCGCACCACAGGTGTCAATATCCATACAAATTTTGCCTGAGTCCTCTACCTGGCTTTACACTACCCCCCCCCCCCCCCCCGGGCTTTCGCGAATGGGTTCCACTCTTCCCCCATTCAGTCCTTCGCACCATGCATTCCACACCTTTTATTCCACACCAAGCATTCTACACCACTTATTCGCACACCAATTATCTCCACTCCCCAAATATCTTGCACACCTCAAACACAATTCCTTTTGTCTCAACACACAATTTCTCACCAAACACACAGCATCATCTAACTAACTACTTCCCCTACTCTTGTGCTTCCCCGTCGTCCCGTTACACTATGCACTCCCTTGTCATTAACAACCATCTAAGCTACCTATGTCCCCACTACAGTACAAGTGTCACTACTTAAATCTTTTGTCTCTACTGTCTGCTAATTACCTAACATTATCCTAGCCCTACCTCGGCTAGCTCCGGTGCCCCATGGAGGTAACCATTGCTGGCACCTCCATGTGCCTAACACTGCCACCCCCCCTAAACTAATTCTCATGGGCCCTGTGTGAGTAATCGTAACACTACCATTCCCCCACGTAGGGAACCATTTCCCAACACTACTCTCATAGTCCGCTTCACTAGGAGCCCCCATCTATGGAGGTACGTCGTCACAGCTCGGCTTCGAAAGGCCGAGCGATCCATTCGGTTGGTTGGTCTCCTGCATGGGGTGTCCGTCCTGCATTTTCGATCCAAAGGGGGAGGTATGTATGAGCCCAGGTGCAGGGCTCCATCCTTACGTGGGGCCTTGCGGTCCCACGCACAATGGCCCAACCGCCCACGGTCAGAGCACCGCACCCGCCAAGGTGCGCGGCTCCGATATCTCCTACCTCCCCTTGAACCTCACCGTTCGCCTTTGCCGCCACGGCACGGCACCAACCATACAGTGCGGGGGTCGGCACGGGTCGTGCACGGTGGTCCTTGTGAAACCGCCGCGGTACCGATCTCAGCCGGTCCCTGCTGCACACAACTCACCAGGGGCTTGCGTCGGCTATCCGTCCCGCTAAACGCTACCCCGGTCGGTGTCGATGCTTGAGCCGCGTTCTCACACCTCGCGACCCACTCCGCACTCGCACACCCAGGCGTCCGCAGGCCTCCCATACACTCCGTTACTGCACTCTCCTGTGCACACCCTTCTCTTACACACTCAGGTGCACACCAACCCCAGGTACCTTCCACACACTCCGTACACACTCTTCCCACACACAGTCTGGTGTGCATTCTCCCTCACACTCTGTAACATGCTCGGGTGTGCACTCTCCTGTTACACACCCACTCATCGCACACCCTGTCACACACTTTTCTCTCTCACACCTCGGCACACACTCTCTTTGGAAACCGCGCACCAGTCGCCCTCGTACATCGCACAATGGACCTTCCGCGGCCGCCCGGGTTTCGTCTCTGTCCCAAGCGCGCCAAAAACCCATTCGCGCCAAACACATTCGCGCCATTATTTTCACTCACCTCGGGGTCCTCCTTCCCCAGCAGCACCTGCAAACTTTTATTGGGGTTATTCTAGCATGGCATCACGGTGTAAATGCAAACTTTGTGTGCATTCCATTACCTTCTCCCGTGATTCATTTTCCGATTCTACCCTCTCTTCGGCCCCCATCATTTATTTTCCTTCGACGATGGCCGGCGCCCATGAAATTTCCTCGTCCAATTCGGCGACCGTCGGCTTTTCTACCACCTCCTCTCGCGTCACGACCCTCATTGCCCCGGTCAACTTAGCCGTGCTCTGCCCAAGCTCGCTCCCCACGCGTTCCTCACATCACGTCACCTCGTCGCACGCCACTGCGACCTCCTCGCTCAACCTGCGCCCAATGTCCACCCCCAATTTTTCCATATCGCACCTGGATTCCTCCCTCATCTTTTTTAATGTCTCCCCTCGGGTGTCCATTCTTTCATTTATTTTATTTATGCTACTATTTATTCCCCGAATTTCGTCCTTCATTTCCCTTCTTGATTTGTCCCCCATTTCTTTTATTTCCTTGGTGGATTTGTCCCCGTTACACCTTGCTTCGTCCCTCATTTCTTTCATTTCTGCTCTTGATTTGTCCCCCTCCCTTTTCGTGGATGCCATGAGTTGAATTATGAGTGAGTACAGGTCCGAAACCGCTGGCACCGCGGGCTCGGTTCTCGCCGCCACGTGCGAAGTGCCGCCATTTTCTTCCCCTCCTGCCACCCCCTCATCAATTTTCTCCTCTTCTACCAACCCTTCCTGTTGGTCCTGGGTCATCAATTCCTTCTTATCATCTACCCCCACCGGCATTCGACCACCTTGGCTAGCCATGGTACGAATATAAATTTGATTTTTAGACCAAATTTCGTCCGCTCGTAATTTTGAGTGCATGAAGCGCACTCCATGTCCAATCCCACTCCTGACACCAAATGTTACGGTTTTCGCGCGACCCTCCTGCCCTTACCAAGGGGAGATTAAGCCCCTTGTTCTTTTTGGGTCGTTGCAACCGAGCGACATGAATCGCCCCTCCCGGGCAGACGCAAGGTAGGGTTTCGGGACAATTCTCGCACGTACCTAAGTACTCACGTCGCTGCGGAAGCGGGGATCAAGCCTCGCATGAACCACGCATAATTTGAGTACGTCCGAGCGGATGATGTACCACGTGGTCCGTGCAGATCTCTGGTATTGGAACCCAATTCGAGCGGTTTTATTCGTACCACGCTTAGTCAATGATGGAAAACACAAAAGCGGTAGAATCAAAGGAAGAACACAGGTGTAATAATTATTTACACTATTATGTACAAGTCGAAGGGACACAGAGCAGAACTTAAGCAGTCTTAACTTATCCCCAGACACGTGCCCGATCACACTCACAGGGGCAAATGAAGAAAGGATGATGTTCATGCGCTGAATGCGCCGACTTGGTCGTCCAGGAACGGCTTCGCCCGGCGTGGCTCTCCCCGGTCACAGCATGTCCCTCGATGAAGGCAAGCAGGCGGCGGGGGAGGGATCCTTGCATCGCGTCTCTCGAACAAAGAGCAGAGCAGGCAGGTGGGGAAATGTACGTGCCTCTCGCCAGCATTGGCGGTTTCTCACAGCGTGATTAAATAACGGCGCACTCTCACTCGCGTAACTCAATAGAGGTTCTGCCTCAAGCTCAACCGAGCGTTTAACTTGTAAGTGCGCCTTATAACTTGGTTCAGGCACGTCTTCTCTCTCTCTTTGAACACTCTCAACTCTTGAACCCTCTTTCACTTCTCTTTGGTTCAGCGCACCTCCCTCAGAACTTGTTCAACTCTCAAGGGCTCTCCCATAACTGAGGTGGGGGGCTTTCCACAACGGGTTATATTGCCAACCCCCTTAGCTCGCTCGAATGTTCTAACCACGCCTTTTGACGCAGTGCTAAGCCACTCCCTTCGAGCCCTGATTGGCGGCTCGTGCTTACCGTCACTCCTTCCCCGCCTTCCTTTGACCTTGATCGACGTGTCCAGGCTTACTTTGTGGCATTTCGTGCCAAAGCCAAAGTATCGAGGCGCCAGTAAGCAATGGAAGGAAACCTAACTCTCATTTTTCTACTCAACGCAAGACTAACACAGGAAAAGGACTATGCTTACATTTACTAAGACATAACTGAACTATCACGAGGCTACGTGTTGTAGTGTGACTAAACTATGAGGGGGAAATTAACCTTTATTGCAAAAGCTCAAAACCGCAACACTACCCCTCTCCCTCGTCAGACTCGTCCCCGAGTCAAACTCAACAAAATGGAATGACCGGTTTTGAGAATGATATGCAAAATTAACCTTACTTTTACATGTGACATCTAGGTGTGGTTCCCCCTAACATTTACTCTAACCCGTGTATGCGACAGTTTTAAAACACTAAATATGCCCCCCCCCCCCATTGCGTTGAGTAGCTATCTAACAGATTCACGCCCACAACTAACCGAATTGCGGAATTTGTCAAACTAAACACATAGCCGGTGGGCAGCATTTTATATTTACAAGCACAGAAAACTTAATTTATTTACAATTCTATGACCCAGGACCTGTCCTTTTTCGAAAGAAGATTGGAGGGGAGAGAAAGCACAGCAAAAACACAAACACACTCAAAAATTCATCACACTTGCTGCTTGCTTCTTCTGTGTGTCTGTCAAACCCGCTAGCCCCCGGACCAGCATACAGGCCATTCCTGATCTTCAGGGCTATTTACCTTACAAATCTTCTCGTCCCTGGCACACCATAATAAAAATGCACAACAAATGCCTTTATTGTATTTCTTTGCCAAGCAGGGCCAACCTCATGTGGTCCGACTGCGTGACATTAATGCCACTCAAAACAAGTGGTCCGAAGATGCAAGGTGATTCTGCAGCAAGGTGCTCCACAACAGAGGTGTAAGGCCACAAGACTTGTGGTCCATAAGTGTGTGTGGTGCAGCAAAGTGTTCGTGGCAGCAAAGTGCTGCACATGTGCAGCAAAGTGTTTGTGGCAGCAAAGTTCTGCACAGGTGCAGCAAAGTTATAACAAAAGGATACGGCAGCAAAGTGCCATGCAGTTCGGCTGCACAGATGTAGCAAAGTGCAGCAGGGATGCTGCACAGGCCGATGGTGCTGCACAGTTCCACCTCCAAAATGGTCCTGGGTGGGGGGGGGGGGGAGAGACGAAGCACGACCAGCAAAGCGGAAAGGGCGCAAAGGTACACAGCAACACAAGGTAATGCAGCGCAAGGGGCGCGGAGAGGAGCGAGCAGAGCAGGCTTTTCCCTAGCCGTCCGTACCCCCCAACGTCGGCTTACACTACCCTAGCCCTTCCTTGTATTTACAAATTCGTCTCTACGTCTTGTCTCCCAGATCCCCCTCTAATCCAAATTCGTCTCCCAATCCCTCCCAGGAAGGAAGGAATGGAACAAACACAATGTCTCACTACGTCATGATGCGTCTTACCACTCAAACAGTTTACCAAGCCTCGGTGTGGAGCTCCGTCCTCCTCGGTGATTGGCTGTGGATGGTGCAAAGGGATTTCTCATCTCATAACTTCTCTCGTAACATTAACTCATTTAAACTACCCGGGGTCGTACCCTGCCAATCGGCCTCTTTAAACAATGTGGTTCTAAAAACCCGAATTCCCATTGCCCACCTGGTGCCCTCCAAAATTTGGGTCTCACTCCCTCAAATTTTCACTCTGTGCCTTTGCATAATTTCGGGGCTGGGTCATGTGGCTCCACTAGCAGGTCTACCTACCTGCGCACCTCCGCCACTGAAGTCACCACCCGAGCTTACCTGCTCCTGCGACTACCTAAACTGGGGAAGGCCCCTCCTGGCACTTTACCCCCTGATGCCCACCTTGGCATTGGGCAACCCGGGTCCTCTCCTGGGATCCTCTGGCCCCACTCAACACTAATCTAACTGGCTCCCAGAGCATACCTGCGGCCTCACTTGACCGACAAACTACCAGTGGCGGAGTGCCCCAATAACCATACGCGCCAATTAAACCACACGCCCATCCATTCCACATACTCATGCACCCAACAAAACACTACTTGCTACTGCCCGCACCACAGGTGTCAATATCCATACAAATTTTGCCTGAGCCCTCTACCTGGCTTTACACTACCCCCCCCCCCCCGGGCTTTCGCGAATGGGTTCCACTCTTCCCCCATTCAGTCCTTCGCACCATGCATTCCACACCTTTTATTCCACACCAAGCATTCTACACCACTTATTCGCACACCAATTATCTCCACTCCCCAAATATCTTGCACACCTCAAACACAATTCCTTTTGTCTCAACACACAATTTCTCACCAAACACACAGCATCATCTAACTAACTACTTCCCCTACTCTCGTGCTTCCCCGTCGTCCCGTTACACTATGCACTCCCTTGTCATTAACAACCATCTAAGCTACCTATGTCCCCACTACAGTACAAGTGTCACTACTTAAATCTTTTGTCTCTACTGTCTGCTAATTACCTAACATTATCCTAGCCCTACCTCGGCTAGCTCCGGTGCCCCATGGAGGTAACCATTGCTGGCACCTCCATGTGCCTAACACTGCCACCCCCCTAAACTAATTCTCATGGGCCCTGTGTGAGTAATCGTAACACTACCATTCCCCCACGTAGGGAACCATTTCCCAACACTACTCTCATAGTCCGCTTCACTAGGAGCCCCCATCTATGGAGGTACGTCGTCACAGCTCGGCTTCGAAAGGCCGAGCGATCCATTCGGTTGGTTGGTCTCCTGCATGGGGTGTCCGTCCTGCATTTTCGATCCAAAGGGGGAGGTATGTATGAGCCCAGGTGCAGGGCTCCATCCTTACGTGGGGCCTTGCGGTCCCACGCACAATGGCCCAACCGCCCACGGTCAGAGCACCGCACCCGCCAAGGTGCGCGGCTCCGATATCTCCTACCTCCCCTTGAACCTCACCGTTCGCCTTTGCCGCCACGGCACGGCACCAACCATACAGTGCGGGGGTCGGCACGGGTCGTGCACGGTGGTCCTTGTGAAACCGCCGCGGTACCGATCTCAGCCGGTCCCTGCTGCACACAACTCACCAGGGGCTTGCGTCGGCTATCCGTCCCGCTAAACGCTACCCCGGTCGGTGTCGATGCTTGAGCCGCGTTCTCACACCTCGCGACCCACTCCGCACTCGCACACCCAGGCGTCCGCAGGCCTCCCATACACTCCGTTACTGCACTCTCCTGTGCACACCCTTCTCTTACACACTCAGGTGCACACCAACCCCAGGTACCTTCCACACACTCCGTACACACTCTTCCCACACACAGTCTGGTGTGCATTCTCCCTCACACTCTGTAACATGCTCGGGTGTGCACTCTCCTGTTACACACCCACTCATCGCACACCCTGTCACACACTTTTCTCTCTCACACCTCGGCGCACACTCTCTCTCGTACCGCGCACCAGTCGCCCTCGTACATCGCACAATGGACCTTCCGCGGCCGCCCGGGTTTCGTCTCTGTCCCAAGCGCGCCAAAAACCCATTCGCGCCAAACACATTCGCGCCATTATTTTCACTCACCTCGGGGTCCTCCTTCCCCAGCAGCACCTGCAAACTTTTATTGGGGTTATTCTAGCATGGCATCACGGTGTAAATGCAAACTTTGTGTGCATTCCATTACCTTCTCCCGTGATTCATTTTCCGATTCTACCCTCTCTTCGGCCCCCATCATTTATTTTCCTTCGACGATGGCCGGCGCCCATGAAATTTCCTCGTCCAATTCGGCGACCGTCGGCTTTTCTACCACCTCCTCTCGCATCACGACCCTCATTGCCCCGGTCAACTTAGCCGTGCTCTGCCCAAGCTCGCTCCCCACGCGTTCCTCACATCACGTCACCTCGTCGCACGCCACTGCGACCTCCTCGCTCAACCTGCGCCCAATGTCCACCCCCAATTTTTCCATATCGCACCTGGATTCCTCCCTCATCTTTTTTAATGTCTCCCCTCGGGTGTCCATTCTTTCATTTATTTTATTTATGCTACTATTTATTCCCCGAATTTCGTCCTTCATTTCCCTTCTTGATTTGTCCCCCATTTCTTTTATTTCCTTGGTGGATTTGTCCCCGTTACACCTTGCTTCGTCCCTCATTTCTTTCATTTCTGCTCTTGATTTGTCCCCCTCCCTTTTCGTGGATGCCATGAGTTGAATTATGAGTGAGTACAGGTCCGAAACCGCTGGCACTGCGGGCTCGGTTCTCGCCGCCACGTGCGAAGTGCCGCCATTTTCTTCCCCTGCTGCCACCCCCTCATCAATTTTCTCCTCTTCTACCAACCCTTCCTGTTGGTCCTGGGTCATCAATTCCTTCTTATCATCTACCCCCACCGGCATTCGACCACCTTGGCTAGCCATGGTACGAATATAAATTTGATTTTTAGACCAAATTTCGTCCGCTCGTAATTTTGAGTGCATGAAGCGCACTCCATGTCCAATCCCACTCCTGACACCAAATGTTACGGTTTTCGCGCGACCCTCCTGCCCTTACCAAGGGGAGATTAAGCCCCTTGTTATTTTTGGGTCGTCGCAACCGAGAGACTTGAGTCACCCCTCCTGGGCAGACGCAAGGTAGGGTTTCGGGACAATTCTCACACGTACCTAAGTACTCACATCGCCACGGAAGCGGGGATCAAGCCTCGCATGAACCACGCGTAATTTGAGTACATCCGAGCGGATGACGTACCACGTGGTCCGTG
Source organism: Myxine glutinosa (assembly GCF_964187855.1). Lineage (NCBI taxonomy): Eukaryota > Metazoa > Chordata > Myxini > Myxiniformes > Myxinidae > Myxine > Myxine glutinosa. The sequence continues at coordinate 52,242,996 of NC_136271.1, read as the reverse complement.
CAGATCTCTGGTATTGGAACCCGATTCGAGCGGTTTTATTCATACCACGCTTAGTCAATGATGGAAAACACAAAAGCGGTAGAATCAAAGGAAGAACACAGGTTTAATAATTATTTACACTATTATGTACAAGTCGAAGGGACACAGAGCAGAACTTAAACAGTCTTAACTTATCCCCAGACACGGGCCTGAGCACACTCACAGGGGGAAATGAAGAAAGGATGATGTTCATGCGCTGAACGCGCTGACTTGATTGTCCAGGAATGGCTTCGCCCGGCGTGGCTCTCCCCGGTCACAGCACGTCCATCGATGAAGGCAAGCAGGCGGCGGGAGGGATTCTTGCAGCGCGTCTCTCGAACAAAGGGCAGAGCAGGCAGGCGGGGAAATGTACGCGTCTCTCGCCAGCCTTGGCGGTTTCTCACAGCGTGATTAAATAACGGCGCGCTCTCACTCGCGTAACTCAATAGAGTTTCTGCCTCAAGCTCAACCGAGCGTTTAACTTGTAAGAGCGCCTTATAACTTGGTTCATGCGCGTCTTCTCTCTCTCTTTGAACTCTCTCAACTCTTGAACCCTCTTTCACTTCTCTTTGGTTCAGCGCACCTCCCTCAGAACTTGTTCAACTCTCAAGCGCCTCTCCCATAACTGAGGTGGGGGGCTTTGCACAACGGGTTATATTGCCAACCCCCTTAGCTCGCTCGAATGTTCTAACCACGCCTTTTGACACAGTGCTAAGCCACTCCCTTCGAGTTCTGATTGGCGGCTCGTGCTTACCGTCACTCCTTCCCCGCCTTCCTTCGCCCTTGATCGACGTGTCCAGGCCTACTTCGTGGAATTTCGCGCCAAAGCCAAAGTATCGAGGCGGCATAAAGCAATGGAATGAAACCTAACTCTCATTTTTCTACTCAACGCAAGACTAACCCAGGAAAAGGACTATGCTTACATTTACTAAGACATAACTGAACTATCGCGAGGCTACGTGTTGTAGTGTGACTACACTATGAGGGGGAAATTAACCTTTATTGCAAAAACTCAAAACCGCAACAATATATATATGTGCTCGTCACTAACTACAAGTACAGTATATTGTAATGTATTGACTGCAAATAAGCTTCTTGCTTTGTGTATTTCAGTCACAGCTTCAAAATTAAGTTGAAAATCATTCCTTTTCATGGAAGTGAAATAGCCAAGCATGAAGCATCAATCGTTGATAAAAAATAGAAACACCAATGTAAATTAATCTAATAGGGCAATTGGCTACCACGTGCGGCCAGTACGGCCTTTATGCACCATGGTATAGAGTCCACCAGTGTCTGGAATTCTGCAGAAGGCACCATTCTTCCACGAGAAAGTCAATTAACTTGCACGTTTGATGGAGGTGGAAAACGCTGTCTCATGCGTCATTCCCGAATATCCCATAAATGCATGATTATGTTCAGGTCTCGTGACTGAGAAGGCCATGACCTATGGATAACATCAGTTTCATGCTCATCAAACCAATGGGCGACCACACCTGCTCTGTAGATAGGGACATTGTCATCCTCGAAGACACCCCTCCCGGCAGGAAAGAAATGCTGCAACATGGGGTGATGATGATCACTCAGTACCATTCAGCAGCAATTGGCATTGACATTGCCTTCTAAGGGAATGACTGCACCCAAACCATGCCAGGAAAATGTGCCCATATTACATAACTGTTTAGGTTGGCGCAATACGTGCACTCGTCAGTTTGTCGAGAACATGGTGAAGGATGATTCATGACCATATCGCACTTCTCCACTGCTCGGTCGTCCATTGCCTATGCTCTTTGCACCACTGGACTCGCAAATGTAGATTGCCAGGTGTGATGACTGGTTGGTGCACTGCAACCCGACTATGGTGTCCCACTCTGTGGAGTTCTCGACTGACCGTTTTGATAAAACTGGCTGCTCGGCATTCGCGCTGCTTGTTGAAATTTAGTCAAATGACCTGCAGTTGATCGCCAGTTTTGCCTTGCACTTCAAATTAATGCACTGGAGTATGTGCTTCCCCCACTGTTGCCCTTTGCTGATGATGTCATTCCCTCAGAGTTCCATGCGACATCACCTTAGACAACGTTGCTCATGATAATCAGACATTTGAGCTGTCTTTTTTTTTTCTTTTTTTTTTGTATACAGGTGCGAGGCTTGTGAAAGAGCTAACATTTATCACACAAAAAACATCAAACAGACACATAAACATATTGTTGCAGATCTCGAGCTCGTCGACGTACTGAGGGGGGGTTAAGCCCTGCTCCCCCTCGAGCTTCGAGTCCACAAGGCCGCTACCCACTCTACACTCGTGGGGGCGGATTGCTAAGCAATTCCAGCCGCCAAAACCCCAAGCTAAGGCGTGGAAGGGTTAACGGTCACAACCCGAGTACCTTCGACACAGCCGCCGTGAGAACGGCGGCTGAACCTCGCACGTGTCACGCTGGTATGGTACGCCCGAGCGGTTTGTGTGTCACGTAACTCGTGCCGTTAATCACTATGAACCCGATCGAGCGGTTTTAACTCGTGCAATGCTCGGCCAATGGTGAAGGGACGAAGACGGCCAAGTTGGAAACAAACCACAGGATTTATTCACAAATGTACAATGGTGATAGAAGAGGGACACAGTGGAGAACCTTAACAGCCTTACTCACGTTCCCAGACAAGGGCCCTCAGACTCGTTCAGGGAAGGGGAGGAAGGGGGGACGCGCACAAAGCGCGACCGCTTGGTGCAATTCGCCTGGACGGCTCGTTGGGCGGGTCCCCCCGAGGATGTTCGCGGCAGGGACGTCGATCTCAGTCGTGCACATAACGGGAATCCATGGAGCGTGTCCCAAAGTCAGCGAGGCAAAGCGCACGTGCAGGGAGTCCAGGCCGTCGTCGTCAGGGCAGAGAGCGCGTTCAGAATCCCGGGACAAAGAGAGACCAGAGAGCGAATCCAGAGCCAGAGAGCGTCAGAGTCTAGGGTCAGAGAGAGCATCAGAGTCCAGGGCCAGAGATCATCAGAGTCCAGGGCCAGAGAGAGAGTTTGGGGGTCCGGGCCGGGTTTTATATCCCCCGGAGCCCCACTAGAATGTTCCACGGGCCTCCACTGGCCGCCGGGGGTCACGTGTCATGTCATTAGTCACTCCCCTTAGCTCTCATTGGCCGCCTTTATTGGCCACTCCCTTTAACTCCCATTGGCCGTTCGCTTCTTACCAGCCACGCCCTCCAGCTCCTCCCTCGGGCCTGCTCGACTTGTCCAAGGCCCATGACATGGCATTCCAGGCTTCAATGAGGCCTACCCTTATTCTACCTGCCTCAACGCATACCAACACTAGGAAGGAGACAATAATTCACATTTAATAATAAATAAATAACTAAGCGAGGCTACATATTGTGGTGCAACTAACTATAGGGGGGTTGCCTTTATTTACAAAACCACAACAATATAATAAGGGAAGCGGTAGACAAGATGCAGAGAGAAGGGGAAGCACACAAACACAACATTTGGGAGCAGGGACATCAGGAGATCTGTGGGAGTGAGAGGGCTTCGGGGAGGAGGCGTGGGAAGTGGGGGGGGGGGGGGGGGTTGGGAGAAGTATAAAACACAAGGACAATGCAAGGACTTCCAGGAAAGAAGTTGATATTTCAAAGAAGTGGATCTGGGGTGAAATTAGCAAGGCTAGAAAATATGAAGGTTTTGGATGGGGGAAGATAAGAGATGATGGTGAACAGCTGTTTTAAAGACCTGGAGGGAGGAGTGGGATTGAAGAGAGTGAGGGAGCTTGTTCCAGAGGTGGCAGAAAAGAGGGCGAGAAGGAGTGAAGGTGAGCAGAGAGTCTTGATTTTGGCAGTTTAACCATAAGAGGGTTGCTGGCAGATCTTGTGTGATCTGTAGGAATATTTGGGGGACAGAGCCCAGGGAGACCTGGGGGAGCAAGGCCAGAGAGGAGTCGATAGAAGACAGAAAGACCACCAACCTGCATGCGGTAAGTAAGTGAAAGGCCCTCGGAGTTAGCTTCATCGCGGGAGATTCCAATGATTCTGAAAGCTTTGGTTTCAACAGCGTGAAGCCGAGCTTGGTGTGAGGCAGGAGCACCGGCCCAGAGGGGAGAACAGTATTCCATTGAGCTGCAGATGAAAGCGTTGTATGTGGTGAGGAGCTCAGGTGTGCCAAGGAAGGACTTCGCACGACGGAGGATGCCGGGTCGGCGACTGGTTTGGGAGGCCAGATTAGAAATGTGGTTTTCCCAGGAAAAATCATGGCAGATGGTGAGACCCAAAAGCTTGAGTGACAGAACTTCTTGGAGAGGATTGTTCAGAAAGTAGATGGGAGGGTTGGCCAGTTGGTCTTTTCGGAGAGACATTACAGAGTAAGAGTGTGAGATTTGTCTGGATTGAAAGACATGTTCCAAATGTTTGACCAGTCTGTGATTTTGTCCAGGTCTGCAGAGAGTGAGGAGGCTGCAGACTGCCGATCTGAGGGATGAGGAATGCAGCGGCAGAGAGTGGAGTCATCAGAAAAGAGATAGAGAGGATTTTCAAGAGTAAGAGAGATCATTGATGAAGACCAGAAAAAGCACAGGGTCCAGAACACTGCCTTGGGGAACTCCAGCCTGAACAGGAAGGGGGAGAGGAGAGAAATCCATTCGGGGCCACACGTTGACTACGACTAGAGAGGAAGTCCACAAGCCATGCGTGGAGACTTCCATGGATACCATAGGAGGAGAGTTTGGTGAGCAGAGCGGGGTGCCAGACCGTATCGAAGGCACGTGATATGTCAAGGGAGACAGCTCTGATTTCCTGTTTGGCATTGAGGACCTCCATCCATTGTTGAGACAGCAGAAGCAGCATGTCCAGAGTAGAATGACCTGGTCTGAATCCAAATTGATGATCAGAGATCAAGCCATTGGAGAAGAGGAAGGATTTGATATCCGAAGCAACGATGGATTCCATGACTTTGCTGATAATAATTGGAAGCAGGCTGATTGGTCTGTAGTTGCAAGGATCTGTTTTTGCACCTTTTTGTGTAAAGCGGTGATGTTGGCTGATTTCCAAGCTGATGGCAGATGACCTTTAGCAAACGAGAGGGTGACGAGAACAGAGAGAGGGAGTGAAAGAGCGGCAGAGCAGGATTTTAGGACCCGTGGGCTGATGCCGTCTGGTCTAGTTGCAGAATCAGAGTCGAGGATTGACAGAAACTTCTCCACCTTGTCAGGAGAAAAGGACACAGAGTCCAGGAGCAGCTGGGTACGATTGGGTACGGTGGGTACAGAGAAGGATGTGTTTGGGACACAAGATTTAGAGGCAAACACAGAGTTAGGGAGTATAATGTGCTTCATACTTAGGGGGTATGAGGCATTCAGGTTTTTCATGTGCGGAGTCAGCTATGTAGCCATTTGAGGTAAGGGAGGGGATGGAGGGGGAACAAATACCAGAAACAGATTTGACCAGACGCCACCAGGATTTGGAAGAGGGAGACAGGTTGGAGAGTTCGGTCTTGAGAGTGGAGAAATATTGATTCCTGGCTCTCCAGAGGGTGGACACACACTTGTTTCGGGCTTTGTGAAAGGAAATGCGATTTCCTTCCATTGGATTTGCTTTCCAAGAGGCGAAGGCAAGTTGTTTCTGGGCAACTGCCTAGACTGACACTGGTCTTTGGCACTGAAGCTCCTGCCAAACGTGCCCCAACAACAGCCCCTCATTCAAACCCACTGAGGTCTTCTCTTGCAGCCATGCTAGCCTAATTATGGGCAACCAGACCTATGCAGCATTTTTATACATGACCCTAAGCCTCCTGGAGTGTTATTTGCTTAATAAACACATGGGCCACACCTCTGAGGAAGGCGTTGCTTTCAATATACTTCATGTCCCTCATTTACCCAAATGTTTCCGTTTTTTGTCCACCACCTGAAGTTGCCTACGCTACAAATTTTGTTGGTGGCCTACCGCTTTTTCGATATCTTTTTTCTACATTAATAGCCTACCGATTTTATTGGGAACTAGCAGCTGGGGGGAAGGGCAGGGGCTTTTCTGACCTGCCCATACGTTTTGGGGGAGGGGGAGGGAAGGAGGAAAAATTTCCCTGTGCAAAGACTGCTTAATAATCTCAGTGTTGCACAGGTAAAAAACAGGAAATTGTAATATCCTCTGCCACAATCACCAGGTTGTGCAACATGGTACACATTTACATATATAATTTATACACCTCTTCTGGTCCCCCACACCCCTGAATGAGGCTGCGGCCCTTGAATGAGCTATTTAAATGTTTATAGCTGGAGTACTTGGCGTTGCTCAAGCGAAAGATAAACATTAACATATTTGAAATGAGGGCAAATATAATGGAAAAGCAATTACACCCAAATTAGAATCCATCACAAATGTCAAATCATCATTTTACCTTTTTGTTAAATATATGCTGGTGAATGTGCTGTTCATCACCTTTCTGAGTTAAGTATGATGACGTTCAGGAAGAAGAAGAAGCCTTACCACCAACTTCTACCGCTTCCGGAATTGTTTTATTATTTGTGTTCAAATGCCTGGTGATTGTTTTGTATTTATTTATGTGAATGTGTACTTGTATATAACTGTCATCTATCTATAATTCCAGTAATCTCTGTCTGTACGTTTGTACGTTTGTCTGTCTGTGACCGCTGTTTCTCGACAACCACGGGTCCGATATACTTTTAACTTGCCAGGTATATTGCTGGGGACCCGAGGATGTGCCTTTTCAAGGTTTCATATTAATCGGACAATTACTTACCGAGCTATGTCCAAAAAACGATTCAACCAATCAGAGAGCAGCGAACGATCGCGTGTGCCGAACGTGGCGGGCACACTCTGCCTCGGATGGCACATTTGAGAGCGTATTCATTTATTTCACGTTTGCAAACTATGTTGGCGTTAAACTATGTTTTACAACTAATAAAAACGAATTTGCGATTCATTCGCTTTCCTGCGCGTTTGTGCACGCGATGGCGATTTCTTTACCAAACTCCGGAAGCCGTTCGCTTTGGACCAAACCATTGCATGTAAATAGAGGGGGGGGATTGTCACCACTCGCAAGCCGTTCGCTTTGGACCAAACCATTTCATGTAAATAGAGGGGGGGGATATAATTTTAGATATAGATATAGTACGGGCATGCCCTAGTCTATCTATAATTCCACTAATCTCTGTGTGTATGTGTGTGTGTATGTATGCGACAACGATTTCTCGACAACTACCGGTCCGATATACTTGAAACTTGCCAGGTATATTTCTGGGGACCCGAGGATGTGCCTTTTCAAGGTTTGAAATTAATCGGACAAGTACTTACCGAGCTATGGCGATTTAGCCGTTCGCCGTTCGCTTTGGCGTTGCGAATGGACCAAACCATTCCATGTAAATAGAGGGGGGGGGGTTCTGTGGTCGTTGCGAATGGACGAAACCATTTCATGTAAATAGAGGGGGGGGATTGTCACTGTACTCGCAAGCCGTTCGCCGTTCGCTTTGGCGTTGCGAATGGACCAAACCATTTCATGTAAATAGAGGGGGGGGGGATATAATTTTAGATAGATATATAGTACGGGCATATATATAGTACGGGCATGCCCTAGTTAATCAAAAAGGCTTAGGGACTATTGAGATTTTTTTTTTAATGCAAAAAAAAGCGAACTTTTTTGCCGAAAACACTCCCAGGCACTCACTGATGAACTCAAATTTGACGAAGATCCGTTCAGCCATCTCTGAGAAAAATGGTGACACACAGACAGACACACAGACCAACGACTCTCTTATATATCGTACTAGCAGGAGTACCCGGCGTTACCGTGGTGGGGAGGGGGGGTGTGGGGGTGGGGAGGAGGCAAGAGAGGGAGGGTTGAGGGGGTGATGAAGGGAGTGGGGGGAGTGGGAGTGGGGGGAGTGGGAGTGGAAGGGGGAGGGATGCCAGAGGTGAGGGGAGAGGGAGGGAAAAGATATACTACATATACATCTTTTGGGGGGGGGGGCTTTGACAGGCCCCTCCGTTTTGGGGGAGGGGGATTTAGAAGGAGAAAAAAATGTACCAGTGCAAAAAGTGCTTTAACCTCAGTGTTTCCCAGGTAAAAAAGGAAATTGTAATACCATCTTCCCCCATCACCAGGTGGCGCTACACGGTACACATTTACATGGAGAATTTACGCTCCTCTCCTGGTCCCCCACTCTCCCGCATGAGGCCGCGACCACATAGCCTATGTTACCCCCAGACAAAGTTGTATTTGTATTTGTACACCGAGTAAAGCATATGTGTTTATAGCTGGAGTACCCAGCATTGCTCAAGAGAAAAAGAAACATTAACATATTTGAAATGAGAGAAAATATAATGGAAAAGCAGTTACACCCAAATCAGAATCCACTACAAATGTCAAATCATAATTTCACCTTTTTGTTGAATATATGCTGCTGAATATGCCGTTCATCACGTTTCTGAGTTAAGTGTGATGCCGGCAAGAAGAAGAAGAAGAAGCCTGAATACCAACTTGGTACACTTCCAGAATTGTTTGAGTTATTTGTGTTCAAATGTCTGGTGATTGTTTTGTATTTATTTATGCGAATGTGGACTTCTATATAACTGTCATTAACCAAAAAGGCTACGGCACTATCGAGCGCCTTTTTTATTTTATTTTTAATCCCAAAAAACTAACTTTTTTCAGAATTTTTTGTTTCTTTTTTGGCTAAAACACTCCCAGGCACTCACGGACGAACCTCTGAAAGTTTGACGAAGATCCGTTCAGCCATCTCTGAGAAAAATGGCGACACACAGACGGACACACAGACAGACAGACAGACCAACAGCTCTCTAATATATAGTAGATTTGGAATAATAGGCAAAAATACCACCTTCACAAAATGATGTGTCATCAAAGTTTTTGATCGATTTTCCTTTTGTAACAAGGTTTCTGTCGGCTTTCGTGCAGTTTCCCTCAATGCTGCGTAAAAAATCATATCTGTAATGTCATTTCGTTTGATTGGCGAATGGCGACAGCGACTATTCAAAGTACGCGCCAGCAAATGACGAATGCTGTGCCACTTACAAGCGAAACGTAGGATGTTTCTCATTGGTTGACTGACATGACATAACCGCGCCTGTGCTGTGTTAGCCCTATGCACGAGTGTCATGCACAGTTCATGCACGAATCTTAGTGATAGGTCCCAAGTATCGTAGTGACGAGATAATTGCTTTAGATCTACCTAAAGTCTGTTTTGGAGAGTAGGTAATTGCCAAATCGAAGTTTTATAGGCCGAGAAAAATATATTTCCGGGTTCTGGTCAGCGCGCGCATCGATTTTGACCCTGCGCGTCAACAATTTTTTACAAATTTGGTATCGACGTTCGCGCACGGTTCTCCCCTACAATATTGCGTTTAGTTTGTCCAAATCCAACCAGCCGTTCCAAAGATATGAGTAGTTTTGTGTGCCGTGACGTCATGAATTCAATAGGGAAGTTGCATGTGACGTCATCGTCTTAGTCACGTGACCGCTTGGGTGGCAAAACATTGCTTCTGCCACCATACGTAATGGTGGCAATTTGAAACTCGTCACATATCAATTTCCCCCTACACGATGGTAAAGAGTTGTTGTGCTGTCGGATGTACAGCCCGATTTCATAAGGGATCGGGCTTGTCTGCGTCATTCTACCGTTTTCCGGACGACACAACGCGCTAAAACGGATTTATGGCTGCCTTGACTGCAGCACTCAGGTGAGAATATGGCTCATGAGGTTGTTACCTTCGCTCGCGAAGCGAAAAGCAGGATTAGGCATTTGGTTACGTACATGTGGAGTGCGCATGGCGTACGTGTGCAGTGTGTGTGGCATACGTGTGGAGTGTGTGTGGCGTACGTGTGGAGTGTGTGTGGCGTACTTGTGGTGTGTGTGTGGCGTACGTGTGCAGTGTGTGTGGCATACGTGTGGAGTGTGTGTGTGGCGTACGTGTGGAGTGTGTGTGGCGTACGTGTGGAGTGTGTGTGGCGTACTTGTGGAGTGCGTATGGCGTACGTGTGGCGTACGTGTGGAGTGTGTGTGGCGTATGTGTGGAGTGTGTGTGGCGTATGTGTGGAGTGTGTGTGGCGTACATGTGGCGTACGTGTGGAGTGTGTGTGGCGTATGTGTGGAGTGTGTGTGGCGTATGTGTGGAGTGTGTGTGGCGTACGTGTGGAGTGTGTGTGGCGTACGTGTGGAGTGTGTGTGGCGTACATGTGGAGTGTGTGTGGCGTACATGTGGAGTGTGTGTGGCGTATGTGTGCAGTGTGTGTGGAGTGTGTGTGGCGTACATGTGGAGTGTGTGTGGCGTACATGTGGAGTGTGTGTGGCGTACATGTGGCGTGTGTGTGGCGTACGTGTGGAGTGTGTGTGGCATACATGTGGCGTACGTGTGGAGTGTGTGTGGCGTCCGTGTGGAGTGTGTGTGGCGTCCGTGTGGAGTGTGTGTGGAGTGTGTGTGGCGTATGTGTGGAGTGTGTGTGGCGTATGTGTGGAGTGTGTGTGGCGTACGTGTGGATTGTGTGTGGAGTGTGTGTGGAGTGTGTGTGGCGTACGTGTGGAGTGTGTGTGGGGTGTGTGTGGAGTGTGTGTGGCGTATGTGTGGAGTGTGTGTGGCGTATGTGTGGAGTGTGTGTGGCGTATGTGTGGAGTGTGTGTGGCGTATGTGTGGAGTGTGTGTGGCGTACGTGTGGAGTGTGTGTGGAGTGTGTGTGGCGTATGTGTGGAGTGTGTGTGGAGTGTGTGTGGCGTATGTGTGGAGTGTGTGTGGCGTCCGTGTGGAGTGTGTGTGGCGTACGTGTGGAGTGTGTGTGGAGTGTGTGTGGAGTGTGTGTGGCGTACGTGTGGAGTGTGTGTGGAGTGTGTGTGGCGTATGTGTGGAGTGTGTGTGGAGTGTGTGTGGCGTCCGTGTGGAGTGTGTGTGGCGTACGTGTGGAGTGTGTGTGGAGTGTGTGTGGCGTATGTGTGGAGTGTGTGTGGCGTATGTGTGGAGTGTGTGTGGCGTATGTGTGGAGTGTGTGTGGCGTACGTGTGGAGTGTGTGTGGAGTACGTGTGGAGTGTGTGTGGAGTGTGTGTGGAGTGTGTGTGGCGTATGTGTGGAGTGTGTGTGGCGTATGTGTGGAGTGTGTGTGGCGTACGTGTGGAGTGTGTGTGGAGTGTGTGTGGCGTACGTGTGGAGTGTGTGTGGCGTATGTGTGGAGTGTGTGTGGCGTACGTGTGGAGTGTGTGTGGCGTACGTGTGGAGTGTGTGTGGCGTACATGTGGAGTGTGTGTGGCGTACATGTGGAGTGTGTGTGGCGTATGTGTGCAGTGTGTGTGGAGTGTGTGTGGCGTACATGTGGAGTGTGTGTGGAGTACATGTGGAGTGTGTGTGGCGTACGTGTGGAGTGTGTGTGGCATACATGTGGCGTACGTGTGGAGTGTGTGTGGCGTCCGTGTGGAGTGTGTGTGGCGTCCGTGTGGAGTGTGTGTGGCGTACGTGTGGAGTGTGTGTGGCGTACGTGTGGAGTGTGTGTGGCGTACATGTGGCGTACATGTGGAGTGTGTGTGGCGTACGTGTGGAGTGTGTGTGGCGTATGTGTGGAGTGTGTGTGGCATACATGTGGCGTACGTGTGGAGTGTGTGTGGCGTACGTGTGGAGTGTGTGTGGCGTACGTGTGGAATGTGTGTGGCGTACGTGTGGAGTACGTGTGGAGTGTGTGTGGCGTACGTGTGGCGTACGTGTGGCGTACGTGTGGCATACGTGTGGCATATTTGCGGCGTACTTGTGGACTGTGTGTGGACTGTGGAGTGTGTGTGGCGTACTTGTGGGTCCACACGGGTCCACAGGCAGATGACACAGATACAGTTTCTCGCAATACCGCGAAAACGCCTCAACGGGCAAGTTACGGGCATAAACTGACAGGTCCGTCTGATCAAACGACAGCTTTCCCGCCATGTTGCTTATGCCACCCAAGATGGCGGCCGGAACCGGTTGCCATGGACGACGCTCATGCGATGCAAGGCCTCTATCGGCTGGATATTGTCATTTATTGAAACGAAGATGTTCTTTGTCGGGTTCGTGTGAAGCAACCAGAAGGCCGAGAGAGCTGCGGGTGGTCTCGTTAGTTAGGCCTGGATCCTATCTCGTTTGTCATGAAGTTGTAAGTGTCTGTGATAATCTGGTGGACTGGGAGAAGAGATCGTGGGAGACCATCGGCCTGTTAGACCACTTGCGCATGCGCAGTGTTGACGCGATCGACGCATTGGAATGTTTGACGGTACGGCGAGGCGAGCTCGAGAACGAAATGGCAATCTATAATATGCTTGAAGAACTTAATAATTTTCAGAATAAATACATTTTAAAATAACTTAAGCTTGTGTTCATTATTTACAAAAAAAAGGCCTCCCAGTCCCATTGGCTGTCTTTAATTTCTCTCTGGATGGCGCCACAGCAGATGAGGATTGCAAGGCATGAGGACACAAAAAACCTCTATATGTGCAATCCATGCTTTTCAAAAAAGAAAAAAAAAAAGAAAAAAACCCGCATCGCCGCATCAATTCTGGAATTTTGGTCTGACCAGAGACCAGCAATATATATTTTTTGGCCTTATCTTAAAATTTGAGATTAAATTTTGCTCATTAAATATCCTACTATTAATTTGCAATTGGTCACTGGCTTTGACACCTATACAAATTTTTATTACTGTCCCTAGGCAACAAAAATCTATATGTATCGAACAAACAGTTTCAAATGGAGCACCTCGCCGCCATCAGAGAATTTAAATTGCATCAGATGTGGCAATGAATGTGAATTGTTGCTCCCAACAATTCACATGCCGGCTCGATGACAGAAGACCCTTTTTCATTTTTGCCGTATCCATGCATACCCTGTTTGAATCCTGTACAGGCATGGGAAACTTGCTGGTGTTATACAATGTAAAGTCTAAAACATATCCAGGAGAGACATGTAAAAAAGAACAACTTTCACAAGATTTTTTTTTTTTTTTAAAGAAAAAAAGAAGCTTTTATTTAAAAAAAAATATATAAAAAAAAAAAGAGAAAGAAGAAAAGAAAAAAGAAAAAAAAAGATTAAAAAGATTTTCATCAGGAAAACGTGATTATTCTGCTTTCATTTACCATAAGTGTCATGCACAAATTGGAATGTTGGAATGTACAAATTTAAGGTTAAAATTACCAAACTTCCTTACCATGGAAGGGGAACCTCGCTCCCTCGCCCCACAGATCCTTTCCATCATCCTCCCGCTTTTTATTCTCTCAATATTGGCAGCTATGATGTTTCAATTCATTTTGTATTGTATACAGTACTACAAATAATTATTACATGCAATCACATATTGGCTTCAATGCAATAATTTATTCCATCCATTTGTGTCATTTATTCTGTACAATCGGTATCATGTTCTGTAAAGTCATGTAGCATGTAGAGAGAGTCCAAGCATTTATTCTGTACAATTGTGTATCACATTGTACGATACAATACATACATTATACTATACTAGCATTTCTTCCGTACAGTCATGTACTGTATATATAGTACATGCATTTATTATACCAAACATGCTTTATCATGTACAGCACAAACGTTTATTCTGTACAATCGTGTATTGTGTACAGTATGAACAATGAATCCATACAGTGGCATCAAGTATACATGCATTTATTCCACACATTCATGTAGCATGTGCTGTACAAACGTTTATTATGTACAGTCGTGTATTGCATGCAATACCAGAATTTATTATGTGCAAAGTTTCAACACTTCACCAAAGCACTCATTTATATAATGTGCACTCATAAAGTCTTCATAATTATGTTAACTTTCAGCATGGAAAAAGATGTCCGAGACATTCCGATTCCGAGTCAATTGTCTGCGTCGGCCATTTTGCCAACAGGTGTAATAGTGTATCTAATATATATATAGTATAAAGAAAAAAGTTTATTTTATTTGTTTGTTTATGCATTAGACCCTGCAGGAACTTTGCATTAGACCAAACTTTGCATGGCCTCCTCTATCATAGAGAAGAAAATTGTGAAATTATGTGCGGTATTTTCAACATGTTTCATGGACTTATAAAAACAACTTCTTCCAATTACACGTCCGTATCTTTGTTATGATGTTTCACTTTTTTCCTTTTTAAACAAAAAAATATCCATCAACAGAGATAAAGGATTTTGTGAGAAACATTTCCATGCATAAATTTCCTTCCCAAATGGTGGTCTGGGCCTGCTAAAAAAAAGGCTTTCGGAGCCTTCATGTTGGCGGATTGATACTGCAAGTGGCAGTGTAGCAGCAGATGCCTTTTTTGTCTATGTCTTTCACATACTGCAACTAAAAGTGGGAAGCACCTTTTTAGCTGTAATCTATTATTTATAGATGTGTGTGTGTGTGTGTGTGTGTGTGTGTGTGTGTGTGTGTGTGTGTGTGTGTGTGTGTGTGTGTGTGTGTGTGTGTGTGTGTGTGTGTGTGTGTGTTTTATATATATATATATATATATATATATATATATATATATCAGTCACTATGCGACCCCCATATCATCAGGAGAGAACCGACCCCCATATCATATATATATATATATATGTTCTGAGGAGATTACGGCTGGCTCAATAGCGCGGTGGGCTGTTGACGCGTTATCAACGGAGGTCCGTGGTTCGAGCCCCGCATTGAAAGAATTTTTTCACACTTAGCCCCTCGCAGGAATTTGGTTCCTGTTTATAAAAAATATATATATATGTTGTGTGCAAGAGACGAGATGGAAGGGAAGTGATGTGAGAATGGTGAAGGGTAGGCAGGGACAGAAATACAAGTTTTTGTGGCAAGGGTGCCCGGAGGGCGTGAATGATGTTGGTGTCCTATTTTCTGAGGAGTTTGTAGACAGTGTGGTGAGTGTGACTGGAGTGAGTGATAGGTTGATGATGGTGAAAATGATGATTGGAAAGCTCTTGGTGAACGTCATCTCGGGATATGCTCCGCAGGTTGGTCGGAGCGATGAAGAGAAGGACAAGTTCTGGTGTGCGATAGAGAAGCTGATGGAAAACGTGAAAGATGAGGAAGTTGTTGTGGTAGGAGGAGACCTAATTGGACATGTGGGAAGGAGTATGGACGGTTTTGACGGAGTTCATGGGGGTTACGGATATGGTGTGAGGAATGGAGAAGGTGAAAGGATTATGGAGTTTGCTTATGGAGCTGATTTGTTGATTTGTAATACTCAGTTCCAGAAAGGGGATAATAAGCTTGTTACATACACGTCAGGTGGGTCAACGACAACTGTTGACTACCTGATGGTGCGTAGGCGAGATAGGGGGCACCTTCGGGACACAAAGGCAATCCCGGGGAGGAGGCTGTTTCACAGCACCACTTGGTTGTCTGCGACATAAGGGTGAAAGGTGTGAGGAGAGCTCGGTGGGTGAAGTACCAACCGAAAATGAAGGTGTGGAGGTTGAAAGAGGGGACAGCAAGGAAGGCATTAAAAGAGAGGCTGAGTAAGGTAGAGGATGATGTGGTTGAGCTTGAACGTAGTTGGATGTCAATGAAAGATAGTCTGTTGGGAGCCGTTGGTGAGGTATGTGGATGGACAAAAGGACCACCGAGGCACTCGGAAACATGGTGGTGGGATGATGAAGTTGGAAAGAGGATTGAGGAGAAGAGGAAGAAGCTCAAGGAGTGGCAGAAGGCAAAGGGTACGGGAGCAGAAAAAGCAGAGCATGAAAGTTACAAGGCAGCCAAGAAGGCTGCAAAGAAAGAGGTAGCAAAGGCGCAGGAGACATGTAGGAAAATGTTCGGAGAACGCTTGGATTCAGAAGAGGGTCAGAGAGCGGTATTCAGGATTGCAAAGCAGATAGCGAAAGAGAGGTGTGATGTGATGGGGGTGAGTTGCTTGAAGGATGAAGTGGGACAAATCGTTGTGGACCCAGATGGAATTAAAGGAAGATGGAAAAGATATATGGAAATGCTGTTGAATACAGAGAATGAATGGGATGGCAACATAGAGAGTAACCCAGTTTTACGACCGGCAGAGAAGATAACTGAGAAGGAATTTGAGGAAGCGATAAAAGCAATGAAGAGTAGAAAAGCGGGAGGGCCGACGGGAGTTGTGGGAGATATGCTGAAGGCAGCAGGAAGTTGGGGTGTGAAGAGAATGGCAGAGATCTGTAATCTGGTGGTGAAAGAAGGTCGCATTCCAGTGGATTGGGAACTGAGTACCCTCGTCCCTCTACACAAGGGGAAAGGTGACCCTCTGGAGTGTGGCTCGTACCAAGCGATAAAGTTATTGGAGCATGGAATGAAGGTATTGGAAAGGGTGTTGGAGAGGAGGATAAGGAAGAAGGTGAAGATCGACGAATTGCAGTTTGGATTTATGCCAGGAAGAGGAACGACAGACGCGCTCTTTATTGTGAGGCAGTTGCCGGAGAAGTACATGGAGAAGAGGAAGAAATTGTTTCTTGGGTTTGTTGATCTGGAGAAAGCATTTGATAGGGTTCCACGCAAAGTATTGACATGGGCATTGAGGAAGTTAGAAGTGGAGGAATGGTTGATCAGAGTTGTGATGGCAATGTACAAAAGAGCTCGCACAGCTGTAAGGACGAAGGACGGCAACAGTGGTGAGTTTGAGGTGAAGGTGGGAGTGCATCAGGGGTCGGTACTAAGTCCACTACTATTTGTAGCTGTGATGGAGGTGCTGGCTCAGACCGTAAAGGAGGGTTTACCGTGGGAGTTGTTGTATGCAGATGATCTGGTGTTGATTGCGGAAAGTATGGATGGACTGAAGGAAAAGATGAACAAGTGGAAGGAATGTATGGAGACAAAAGGTCTGAAGGTGAATATAGGAAAGACGAAGGTGATGGCAAGTGGTAAAGCATGTGGTGAGGTGGAAAGAACTGGGAAGTGGCCATGTGCTGTGTGCAGGAAGGGTGTCGGAGTGAACTCCATTCAATGTACAATGTGCGCTGAGTGGGTTCATCAAAAATGTAGTGGTCTGAGAGGGTCATTAACCAGTGTGGCAGCTAAATTCAAATGTAAGGTGTGCACAGAGGGAGCTGCAGATGGAGGAAATGTTGAGTTGGATCCTGGAGACGGCGTGAAGCTGGAAGGTGTGAAAACATTTTGCTACCTCGGAGACATGCTGAATGGAGAAGGTGGATCAGACTCGGGAAGGTTGCTCGAGTGAGATGTGCATGGAAGAAGTTTCGGGAACTGAGTGGCATGCTGATGTTGAGGGGAGTGGCGTTGAAGCTGAAGGGAAAAGTGTATGCTGCATGTGTGAGAAGTGTTATGATTTATGGGAGCGAGACATGGGTCATGAATGTAGAGCAGCAACGAAGGCTGGAAATGGTGGAAATGCGAATGGTTCGTTGGATGTGCGGAGTGTCGTTGAGAGAGAGGAAGACAAATGATGCATTGTGAAAGATGATGGGAATAGAGCCTGTGATTGATGCTGTGAAGAGGAACAGGTTGAGATGGTTTGGTCATGTGTTGAGGAAGGATGAAAGTGACTGGTTGAGAAGAGTGATGTAAATGAATGTAGAAGGAAGTAGAGGACGGGGAAGACCGAGAAAGACTTGGATAAAGATGGTGGAAGAAGAAATGCAGGCAAGGGGGTTAACAAGGAGAGATGCAGAAAACAAGGCAAAATGGAGAAGATTGTCATGGGGACCGCAAGGCTAACCCCCGCTCTTGCAGGGAATATTGCCTTAAAATGCATGTTGTGTTGTGTTGTGTATATATAAATATATATATATGTGTATATATATATATACATATATATACATATATATATATATATATATATATATATATATATATATATATATATATATATATATATATATATATATATATATATATATATATATATATATATATATACAAACTAATGCCATCTGTCTGTCTGCCCCACCCTGAAACATGGAAAACGCTCCTCGGAGAGAGAAATTATGAGGTAAACTTTGCTTCAAATTAATCCAAATCTATAGCAAGATTATCATTTTCAATTGTCCAAAAAAAAAAATTGAACCTGGGCAGTGTATAAGGCTGACCGCTTGCTTCAATCACTCCCAAATATTTTTATTTCATTTTTTTTTCTCTCTATTAAGAGATTTTCTGTGATTTGCCGATATCTTTGCTGTTAAGAACCAAGATGATTTTGTCATTGACACTACTCTATACACATACAGTCATGTGAAAAAGTAAGTGCACCCCATGTAAAGGTTTAACTTTTTCAACATATTTCAACATACAGCTATTTCATCTTCATTTCAACAATATTGACAGATAAAGGTGATATAATATAACAAATATCATGAAACATTTACATTTTGTAGTCCATTGTATAATTTAAATAAACATAAATGCAAATTTCGCATGTGGAAAAAGTAAGTACACCCCTACATTTATCACTACTTCAAATACCTAAAATTAGAATCAGGTGCACTGGCTGAGGTGCAAATGATTAGAACATCGTTAGAGAGGATCTTGGAGGAACCTGTCTTATTTAAACCTCAGACATTTAGTTTGGTTTGCTCTTTGTTGTTGAAGTTTGCGGCATCACCATGTCTAGATCAAAAGAGATCTCTGAGGCCTTCAGAAAGAAGGTTATAGATGCCTACGAGTCTGGGAAGGGATTTTAAAAGATCTCCAAACAATTTGAAATCAATCATTCGACTGTCTGGAAGATCATCTACAAGTGGAGAAGATTCCAAACAACTGCCAACTTGTTCAGGCCAGGCCGCCCCAGCAAGTTCAGCCCGAGAGCAGACCGCAAGATGCTGAAAGAAGTCTTTAAGAACCCCAGAATGTCATCATGGGACCTACAGGTAGCTCTTGCTACTGTTTATGTCAAAGTGCACGAGGCTACCATTAGAAAGAGGCTGCACAAATTTGATCTACATGGGAGGTGTGCCTGGAGGAAACCTTTGCTGTCCAGAAAGAACATCAGGGCAAGACTAAAGTTTGCCAATGAACACCAAGGCAAAGACCAGCACTTCTGGAACAATGTGCTCTGGACAGATGAGTCAAAGGTAGAGCTATTTGGCCACAGTACCAGAAGACATGTTTGGCGAAAACCAAAGACAGCATTTGACCACAAGAACCTGATACCAACTGTAAAGCATGGTGGTGGAAATATTATGGTTTGGGGCAGCTTTGCTGCATCAGGGCCTGGGCAGCTCACCATCATATAATACTCGATTGTACCAGAGTACTAGTACACGATTGTACCAGTACTTCATTGTACCAGAAGGTGCTTGAGGATAATGTGAGGCCATCTGTCGGAAAGTTGAAGCTCAACCGAAGGTGGACCTTGCAACATGACAATGACCCTAAACATACCAGTAAATCCACCAAGGAATGGCTGAAAAGAAAGAAATGGAGGGTTCTGGAATGTCCATGTCAAAGCCCGGATCTAAATCCCATCGAGATGTTGTGGGGGGATTTGAAACGAGCTGTGCATGCAAGAAACCCCTCAAACATCGCACAGCTGAAAGAATTCTGCATGGAGGAGTGGGCAAAAATTTCTCCCAGTCGATGTCAGAGACTGGTAGACAGTTATAAGAAACGCCTACTTGAGGTTGTTTCTGCCAAAGGGGGCAATACCACCTGTTGGAGCCAAGGGTGTACTTACTTTTTCCACATGCGAAATTTGCATTTATGTTTATTTAAATTATACAATGGACTACAAAATGTAAATGTTTCATGATATTTGTTATATTATATCACCTTTATCTATCAATATTGTTGAAATGAAGATCAAATCGCTGTATGTTGAAATATGTTGAAAAAGTCAAAACATTACATGGGGTGTACTTACTTTTTCACGTGACTGTATCTACATAATAATACACTGGTTCGTCCATCTGTTTGTGTGTAACATTTATTCCACTCAATAAAGGCTTATTCGGCTGTCATAGTGGTCTTAGGCGAAGGAAAACACTTATTCGGTGCAGTCATATTCACAATTGCCTACAAGTTATCCCTGCAATGGAAGACAACCAATGGGACTGTTAAACTGATCATCAAATATCAAAAGGTTGGAGCTGATCGCGGCATGGGCCTTTTAACGGGCCTCATGCGTCAGGGCTCTGATATAAAGTGCAATTGGAATCTATCTGAGCTATATAACCACCACGATCGATGCACCCTATTATATCTGCACATAAGCAGTTAACATGATTTTGCTTGAAATGCTACACAGGTCATTTTTATTTTAGTTTTGGGATTGATAGAGGAAGTCGTCTTCTTCCGACTATTTTCTCTTTAAAAACTCGACCAGGGACCACAACAGAAAACCTGTCATTAATATTTATAAATCTTTTAGCTGCGTAATTCGGAGAATCGCTCGACATTGTGAAAATAAATCTGTTATTTGCTTTTGACGATGTGTAGAAAGCAAGTCGCTGAAGCGGATGCCACCTTGTTTCCGTGGAACATATGAGCTGGCTATGTGATGTGCTGGGACTCCCTCACACCCGCCACCCAAATTGTGGTTTAAGCCCGAGCAATCACTGCACTGGACCTGGGGTGCTATCCGTGCAGACGTTAATCGTCCCGAACCCACTCAGTGTGGACTAAGTCATTTGTATCGCTGCCAAGAGAAGAAAAAGCAAAAGGATGGAAAGTATATGTGGTATGAGGGAGCGAACCAACTGAGGGCGGTGTGAGGATCTAGGAGGTTGAGGGTCTCAAAGGAGGAGGGGTGAGGATCTGGAAGGGGGTGTCCCCTCCTCCTTCCCCTTCCCCAGGTAGGGAAATTTTGTAATCAAATTTAAATTGAGAACCAGTACTTTATTGTGCAAAATTAACTAAGGCACCAATATGAATCGAGGATGTTCTGCAATATCTTTGCTGTTAAGAAATACGATTTTTTGTCATAGGTCACGTGGTATGGCAGCCATCTTGGATTAAAAGCAAATAGAGATCTCGCGAGATCTTTGTCGGTGAGTCACGTCTTTTCAAAGCTGTCCACGCTCTCACGCTTTCGAAGTTAAGTAATTGTTCACAATTGTGTTTTTGTCGAAACTGTATTTATCTTTCGGTGTGTGTACCAATAGTGTGTCCTTAGGAAGATTCTCGGTGTGAATTTTTCATACCTGCATAGAAAATCGTCGGTTAATTAGTGTCGCGTCTTTTGAGGCCTTGTAGGCTACCGTGTCCTACCTTGAGGCTTTGTTTTTCTCTCAGCGGTCCGTCGATTGTGCTCCAATTACTTTCGTTCTCTCAGTTTTTCCCAGTCTTTTCACCCCATACGTCCTTGTTTAAAATCTCAACTCAAAAAAAATAAAAAAAATAAAAAATTCCCTTCTTTATTCTACGTTGTTCTTATTCGTTTATTCGTTGTTCTTATTCGTTCATTCATTCTTCGATCACGTATTTCATCTCCATTTCCCCAGATAGTTTTCACTGTTAAATTTAAAAATGTTTAAACTTTCCCCTGAAGTACTGTATTCTGTCGTATATTATAACACCTTTTTCTTCTTCTTCTTCTTTAAAAGGGTGTTTTCGACTTGCTCACCAAATCTATTCATTCCAAAAAAAAATTCCATCTCTTCCAGTTCCTCTTTCCTACATTCCCTAAACTCACCTGCACTCCATCCCCCCTCCAGTGTCCTCAAACGTATTTTTGACTCGAAGGTCACAAGAAACTCATTTTGCAATAAATGTTCGTTTCCCATTAATCGTACACTTTCTAAAATCCAATCTCACCCCTCCCCTCCTAATCTTCCCCATCACCCCTCCCCTCCAAAACTTCCCCATCACCCCTCCCCTCCAAATCTCCCCCCTTGCCCGTCCCCTCCAAATCTTCCCCATCACCCATCTCTTTCAAATCTTCCCCCTTGCCCCTCCCCTCCAAATCTTCCCCATCACCCATCCCTTTCAAATCCCACCCCTTGTCCCTTCCCTCCTAAACTCCCCCCTAGCCCCTCCCCTTTAAATCTTCCCACCCTCATTTCTTCTCCATTTCCCCCCTCTCACGCCTCCTCCTCAAAGCGTCCTCCCCGCTTCTTCCCCCTTCCAACTCTCACCTCCATCTCCCCCAACCTTCTGCCTCGCTCTGCCCCCTCCTCAAATAACACCTCACTGTGCCTCACCCAATCACCATCAAACCTTTTGTCCGCCCCATCTTTCCCTTTCTCCGAGCTATTCTGAAATCTCTGACACACCTTCAACAGCTCTCCCTACCTCTTCCTCCTCTTCCACATCTTACCCTACCCCTCCCCCCCCCCCCCCCCCGTTCTGTATGTGATGCTGCCCCTTCCCCTTCATTAATGGTATGGACCTCAAACATCCGGGGCCTTCGCTCAAACTTGACTGATCTCTCCATACAGGTTGCTTCTGACAAACCAGACGTGATCTGCTCAACAGAAACTTTCCTCCTTCATGATGCCTCTGATTCCTTAGTATCTCTCCCGGGTTACTCCCTCCTCTGGTATGATAGACCTGAGCCTCGTCCTGGAGGTGGGGTTATTATCTTTATCAAAAACTCTCTTCCTCACTCGCCCTGCACTGCCCTCTCTCCACCTCACCCACAGGAATACCTCTGGCTCTGGCTTCCCCTTCGCTCCCACCTTTTGTTCATATGTGTGTTGTTCCGTCCACCAAACAGTGATGACTCCACCTACATCTCGGTCTGATAATATGGACCAACTTCTATCTACTCATCCCAACTCTCTCTTCCTCATATGTGGTGATTTCAATTGTCACCATGCCAGTTGGCTGGGTGTGGGTACCTCTCTCACCAGCCATGACTCCTCAGCAAAGGACTTCTGCGACTAACTGGGACTGACACAATCTGTCAATTTCCCGACCCGGATCTCAGTCAACGGAGCATCTTCTCTTCTGGACTTTGTTATGACTAACTTCCCTGAAAATGTCTGCTGCTCTTCTTCTGCTCCAATCGGCTCATCTGATCATGTGCTTGTTAAAGTGGACATCTCTCTGACCATTCTCAGGGAGCCTCCTCAGTGTCGATGAGTCTGGCATTTCACTCAGGCCAACTGGCACGGTCTTCAAGCAGCCATCAATCATCTGGACTGGTCTCCCATCTCGACCGCCTCTGACATCAACTCATCCTGGGAATTCTTCCAAAGTAAATTGCTCTCTCTCGTGCACAGATTTATCCCATCTCGTCTTCAGTTGTCATACTCTTCCTCCCATCCATGGTACACGGAATCTTGTGGTGAGGCTGTTGCCCAGAAACAACGACCCTTTGTCTCCTGGAAAGCAAATCCAACGGAAGGAAATCTCATTTCCTTTCACAAAGCCCGAAACAAGTGTGTGTCCACCCTCAGGAGAGCCAGGAAACAATATCTCTCCATTCTCAAGACCGAACTCTCAAATCAAAACTTCCAAATCCTGGTGGCATCTGGTCAAATCTGTTTCTGGTGTTTGTTCCCCCTCCGTCCCCTCCCTTACCTCAAATGGCTACACAGCTGACTCCGCACGTGAAAAAGCTGAATGCCTCAACTCTGTGTTTGCCTCTAAATCTTGTGTCCCAAACCCATCCCTCTCTGTACCCACCGTACCCAGTCATACCCAGCTGCTCCTGGACTCTGTGTCCTTTCCTCCTGACAAGGTGGAAAAGTTTTTGTCAACCCTCGACTCTGATTCTGCAACTGGACCTGACGGCATCAGCCCACGGGTCCTAAAATCCTGTTCTTCCGCTCTTTCACTCCCTCTCTCTGTTCTCTTCACCCTCTCTTTTGCTCAAGGTCATCTGCCATCTGCTTGGAAATAAGCCAACATCACCGCTTTACACAAAAAAGGTGCAAAAACAGATCTTTGCAACTACAGACCAATCAGCCTTCTCCAAATTATCAGCAAAGTCATGGAATCCATCATTGCTTCGGATATGAAATCTTTCCTCTTCTCCAATGGCTTGATCCCTGATCATCAATTTGGTTTCAGACCAGGTCACTCTACTGTGGATATGCTGCTTCTGCTGTCTCAACAATGGATGGAGGGCCTCAATGCCAAACAGGAAATTAGAGCTGTCTCCCTTGACATATCACGTGCCTTCGATACGGTCTGGCACACCGCTCTGCTCACCAAACTTTCCTCCTTTGGTATCCATGGAAATATCCACGCATGGCTGGCGGACTTCCTCTCTAGTCGCAGTCAACGTGTGGCCCTGAATGGGTTTCTCTCATCTCCTCTGCCTGTTCAGGCTGGAGTTCCCCAAGGCAGTGTTCTGGGCCCTGTGCTTTTTCTGGTCTTCATCAATGATCTCTCTGACTATCTTGAAAATCCTCTCTATCTCTTTGCTGATGACTCCACTCTCTGCCACTCCATTCCTCATCCCTCAGATCAGCAGTCTGCAGCCTCCTCACTCTCTGCAGACCTGGACAAAATCACAGACTGAGCAAACGAGTGGAACATGTCTTTCAATCCTGACAAATCTCACACTCTTACGATGTCTCTCCGAAAAGACCGACTGGACAACCCTCCCATCAACTTTCTGAATAATCCTCTCCAAGAAGTTCTGTCACTCAAGCTATTGGGTCTCACTATCTGCCATGATCTTCCCTGGGAAAACCACATTTCCAAGCTGGCCTCCAAAGCCAGTCACTGGGCATCCTACGTCATGCAAAGTCCTTCCTTGGCACACCTGAGCTCCTCACCACATACAAGGCTTTCATCCGCAGCTCAATGGAGTACTGCTCTCCCCTCTGTGCTGGTGCTCCTGCTTCACACCTAGCTCGGCTTCACGCTGTTGAAACCAAAGCGTTCAGAATCATTAGAATCTCCGCGATGAAGCTAACTCCGAGGGCCTTTCAGTCACTCACCGCAGGCAGGTTGGTGGTCTTTCCGTCTTCTACCGACTCCTCTCCGGCCTTGCTCCCCCAGCTCTCTCTGGGCTCTGTCCCCCAAATATTCCTACAGGTCACACAAGATCTGCCTGCAACCCTCTTATGGTTAAACTGCCAAAATCAAGACTCTCTGCTCACCTTCACTCCTTCATTCCTCTTTTCTCCCACCTCTGGAACAAACTCCCTCACTCTCTTCAATCCCACTCCTCCCTCCAGGTCTTTAAAACAGCTGTTCACCACCATCTCTTATCTTCCCCCATCCAAAACCTTGATATTTTCTACCCCTGCTAATTTCACCCCAAATCCACTTTTTTGAAATACCAACTTCTTTCCTGGAAGTCCTTGGTGTCCTTGTGTTTTATACTTCTCCCACCCCCCTCCCCCTTCCCACGCCTCCTCCCCCCAAGCCCTCTCCCTCCCACACATCTCCCGATGTCCCTGCTCTCAAATGTTGTGTTTGTGTGCTTCCCCTTCTCTCCCCATCTTGTCTACCGCTTCCTCTTTTTATATATTTTGTTTGTCTGTTTGATTATTATTTTTTGTGATAAATGTTAGCTCTTTCACGAGCCTCGATTCTGTATACAAAAAAAATAAAATAAAATAATAATAATTAAAAAATTATTTCTCGGAAACTGCTGAATGGAAAAATTTGAAACTTAGCACATTGTCAAGTACTCCCAATGGGGAACAAAAGCATGATAATGATGACATCATAGATGAAGTGGTATACCAGCCAAAAATGTTTTAATCGAATTCCTTATCCTAAAAATCTGGAATTGCATGCACATGATCTATGACCCATTTGTATTGAAATACTAAATTTATGACATCATAGGTCACATGGTTTGGCAGCCATTTAGGATTGAATGAAAATACTAGTACCCTACTGCAAAGCCACAATGAGCCGGCGAAGCCAAAGCCGCTTGCCACTATTTTACCCATCACTATGGCATCATTAGGTTAGGTAGTTGGTATAGGTAGGTGTAGTAGGTACCGTACCGAGTTCAAAATGACACCGTTTGCATACTGGATGAGATTAAAATTTATAAAATTTCCATCTTTATTAATTCGGTGAATTCCGTCTCAACTTCGGATATTTTCGGCCGTGAAAAACTATCCCCTACGGCCGCGAGATTTCTAAAAAATAATTCTTCATCAATTTTAGAATATTTGATGCCGTTTTCAGCCTCCGAAACGCGGTAATAAGCTTTTTTGAAATTTTTTCAAATGCTCGAATCTCATTGGTTCCGGTGTTTGGTGACGATTTTCGTTCAAGATAACCAGGGCCCATGCGGCCCCGGGGAACGAGGTTAGTCTTAAAGTATTTTAATTACAAATTAGAGGTGCATAAGATGGTGAATCAAACAAAGACGGGTGAAACAAACTCCTGTTGAACTTTTTCGCAATTTTTTATGCATACTTCCGCATCCGCAAGATGGCGGCCTCCATGGAGCGATTTGGTGCATCAAAGCTTCGAAATTCTCAAAGGATTCAGCAAAATCTGGCTTTTCAACATAATACATACGCGTTCATTCACAACAGCGGCTTCGCCGGCTATTAAATAATTATATCTCTGAAACCGCTCACCCTATCGATGCGAAATTTTTCAAATATCATCTAACAGCACGATTGCATATAGTTTGAAAATGATGATGTCATAGGTCACGTGGTTTGGCAGCCATCTTGGATCGAAAAAAAAGAACCTTATCCGAGCAACACGAAACTTCACAAACGTTTATCCACTACCCATACATATGCAGAGTGATGGCATCTACCCGTTGTGGGACTATGCCGATGCATATTGGCGACACAGTCACATTGTTCTAGTCTTTCTATTTTGGAGCTTTTTCAAACGGTGCAAGAATATAAGGCTTCCTTTTTTTTCTATCTTCAGCACAGGCTCCAAATTAGTCTATATATATATATATATATATATATATATATATATATATATATATATATATTCACTCATGCTCTCACCAGTAATTAACCCCTCCTCCGCATTCCAATCAAAAATAATTCCAATTGAAATGCTGAGATGAGAATCATTTCAATTCCCACACAAGTGCCCGCTCTTTCCGAATATTACAAAGATTCCTAAAAAGTCAAACATGTTCACAATAGGGTGTATGCAAAGTGCGCCTCAATGGATCCTTTAAGGGGTTCCTGTAGATGTGCAAACCCTTACCGAACGGATGGTTGGACGCAAGCCCCAGGGAATGCAAGTGGCCCAGCTCTCTGGGTATCCTCTGTATCTCATTGTCTTGCACATCAATGGTCTCCAGGTGGCTTAGTGTACAGATGGCTTTCGGCAGGGACCTCAAGTGGTTTTTCTCTGCAATGAGGACCCGCAGCTCTGTGAAGTGCTCCACCATGTCTGTGAGTGTATGTAGCTCATTGGAAGCCACGTTTAGGAATGTGAGGTTCACGTATTGAAAGACACACCGTGGAATGTACGTGAACTCGTTCCTGCTTAGGTTAAGCATCCTGAGGTTTATCAGTGAACCGAGTTCGTCAGGTAAAAACCTAAGTAAGTTATCCGAGAGTGAAAGCACCTCTAGGTTTTTGCACAAGCTGAGCTCTTTGGGCACGTCCAACAAGTTGTTTTGGTCAACAAAGAGCACTTTAAGATTCTTCAGCATTCCCATCTCTCTTGGAAGGGAGGCTAGCCTGTTATTGAAGATCCTCGCAACGACAAGGTTTTGAAGTTTTCCGATGGAGGCTGGTATTTTGATGAGGTAGTTATGACTCAAATCCAGCTTTTGAACCTCTGTAATATCAAACACATCTTGTGGTATTTGCTTGAGATTCATTATGCACAGGTAGAGCGTTTGTAGCTGGTGCTTCCTTGTGACGCGCTTCCTGAGGGCTACCTTGGCGTTGTGCGCATCTTTCCTGGTGGAACACGTGTTGCCCATCCGGATTCAAATGTTGCACCCGCAGCACTGCGGAGGGATGTATGTCAGCAAGTTGCATCTACTGAAATCAGCAACACACATATGGATAAACTAGCACGTGAAACATTGATCACATGAGTCATACCTCAAATGAACATACAAATTGGCATTCGTGGTCATGCCAACAGGTCTCCGAATGGTTCCTGGATTGTTATTACAATTACACTATTGTAAGCAGCCAACATCACTGCATTACATAACTAGATGGTATTCATAGAATACTTACCCTGCGCAGTCAACTTGGTGTGAGCCAACTCTTCTGTTTTTGAACGTTTATTTATTTTTTTTGATCCAATATGGCTGCTAGAACACGTGAGCGATGACATCATAAATTTATATTCTCTAAATAATTGTTGCATAGATCATGTTCAATAAATTTCAAACTGATCAGACGAAGCATTGTCCCTGTCGAATTATGACGTCATAATTATGGCACCAATGACGTCATCATTAACAACACCTATTCCCCATATGGAGATCTTTACAATGAGCCACGTTTCAATTTTTTCCATAGAGCAGTTTTGGAGATATAAAGGTGCAGCGTTTTTCGGTTTTTCCAAGATGGCGCCTGTAACACATGACCTATGACGTCATGATTATCATTAAAATATTCAAAAGGAGGAGGCGCTCCTATGGTGAAAATTTCGTGTCCATCAGATCAACAGTTGCTGAAATTTTTAAAATGATGATCGGATGGATAAGTGTTGTATTTGTCGAATTATGACGTCATAACGAAGGCACCGATTACATCATCATTAACATATCTTATTCCCTATGGGGAGTCGGTGACAATGAGCCAGGTCTCAATTTTTTTCCATGGAGTGGTTTCAGAGATAGAGGTATGAATTTTTTCCAAGATGGCGCCTGTACCACGTGACCTATGACGTCATAATAATCATTAAAATATTCTACAGGAGGAGGCCCTCCAACGGTGAAAATTTCGTGTCAATCGGATCAAGAATTGCAGAGAAATAAATTCATACTGATCGAATCAAACGTTGTACTTGTCGAATTATGACGTCATAATTAAAGTATCGATGACATCATCATTAACATTTATTTCCCATGAGGAGTACTTGACAATGAGCCATGTTTCAGTTTTTTTCCATGGAGCGGTTTCGGAGATATAGAGGTGCAACCTTTTTTCGATTTTTCCAATATGGCGCCTGTGCCACGTGACATGACGTCATTATTATCATTTTTAAAATTCCACAGGAGGAGCTGCTCATATTCTGAAAATTTCGTACCAATCGCACTAACAGTTGCAGAGTAATTTTTTTTTCTTCCTGATCAGATCAAGTATTGTACTTGTCGAATTATTACGTCATAATTAAGGCACCGATGACATCATCATCAACATATCTTATTCCCCATGGTGAGTACTTGACAATGAGCCATGTTTCCATTGAGCGGTTTGGGAGATTTTGAGGTGTAACGTTTTTCCAAGATGGCGCCTGTACCACGTGACCCATGACGTCATAATATTCACTAAAATATTCCACAGGAGACGGCCCTCCTATGGTGAAAATTTCATGTCAATCGGACCAACGGTTGCCGAGAAAATGAATTTTTTTAATGCAGATATGCACGCATGCATGTACGTACGCAACCGAATGCTTAACCCTGCATTTCGCTTCCCGAGCGCAGGGTAAAAAGGTGCAAGTACTGATCGCCTTAACTACAGACCAATGAGCTTACTTCCAACTGACAGCAAGGTCATGGAATCCATCGTCATAATTGATATGGAATCCTTCCTTTTCTCCAACAACCTCATCTCAGATCACCAATTTGGTTTCAGACCAGGTCACTCCACCTTGGACATGCTGCTTCTACTTACCTGACAATGGATGGAGGCCCTCAACATCAAACATCAGACCAGGGCCTTCTGCCTGGACATATCTCCAGCTTTTGATAGTCTGGCATCCTGCCTTACTCTCCAAACTCTCTATTTATGGCATCAAAATCCAACTCCACACATGACTCTACTCTCGTAACCAACGTGTGGCTCTCAACGGAATCTTGTCAAGGCTGGAGTGCCCCAAGGCAGTGTTCTGTGCCCAGTCCTATTCCTAATCTTCATCAATGATCTCTCTGAATCTCTGGAAAATTATTTTTATCTGTTTGCTGATGGCTCCACCCTCTGCTGTGACATCCCTCATCCTTTATACAGGCAGGCTGCAGCTTCTTCCCTCTCTTCAGACCTTGAGAACTTGGAATATGTTTCCTGGTCAAACACTCAAACACAATTCCAATCCTCACGAGGTAGTTCAATCTTACAAACTCCTGGGTCTCACTGTCAGTCATGATCTCACTTGGGCAAACCACATTGCAAAGTCGGCCTCAAAAGCCAGCCGCTTGGCACACCTGAACTCCTATGCACCTACAAGATCCTCATCTGCAGCTTGATGGAGTACTGCTCTCCCCTCTGGGCTGGCTTCCCAGCCTCACATGTTCTTTAGATTGACAACATGGAAATGGAATCTTCTGTGATGAAGCCGAATCTATGATTTGTCCCTTCCCCCCCCCCCCCCCCCTTCCACGTTTCTGGAGGGCACACACAGTTCACCATAAACCCCCTTCCGGCGAAACTACCAAAATCCAGGATCTTTACATGCCTCCACTTATTCATTCTTCTTTTCTCCCAACTTCCACCTTCTCTTCAATCTCATTGTTCCCTCTCGGTCTTGAAGGCAGCTGTTCACCACCATCTTAGACAGTCCCCAATCCAAAACCATTATATATTTCTACCCTAGTTAGCCCCCAGCCTACCCCAATTCCTCCTCCTTCTAAATGTCCAGTTTTCCTTCTGAGAGTTTCCTTCTGTATCCATCTTGACCACCCCATGCATCCTCTCCTGTGTCCTGTGCCCCATTCCTCCCCACACGCATTGTTTGTCCAGGTCTCCCTCTATCTTGGTCCTCAACTCTGCTCTTGGTGTCCCTCACTCTGGGTGCTGTCGCTCTCTCTCGCTCTCGCTCACTCTCTGTCTCTTTCTCTTTTCTCCCTCTTTCTCTTTTTTTCTCCCTCTCTTTCTCTTTTTTCTTCTCTCGCTTTCTCTTTTTCTCTCTCTCTTTCTCTTTTTTCTCTCTCGCTTTCTCTTTTTCTTTTTTTTCTCTCGCTTTCTCTTTCTCTCTCTCTCTCTCTTTTTTCTCTCTCGCTCTCTCTCTCTCTC
>NC_136271.1:52195875-52211875 GCF_964187855.1 Myxine glutinosa | reverse complement strand
GTCCTGGAGAACATGATATAGATACATCCCCGACCCAGTCCTGGAGAACATTATATAGATACATCCCCGACCCAGTCCTGGAGAACATGATATAGATACATCCCCGACCCAGTCCTGGAGAACATGATATAGATACATCCCCGACCCAGTCCTGGAGAACATGATAGAGATACATCCCCGACCCAGTCCTGGAGAACATGATATAGATACATCCCCGACCCAGTCCTGGAGAACATTATATAGATACATCCCCGACCCAGTCCTGGAGAACATGATATAGATACATCCCCGACCCAGTCCTGGAGAACATGATATAGATACATCCCCGACCCGGTCTTGTTGAACATGACAGATACATCCCCGAACCCGGTCTTGGAGAACATGATAGATACATCCCCGACCCAGTCCTGGAGAACATGATATAGATACATCCCCGACCCAGTCCTGGAGAACATGATATAGATACATCCCCGACCCAGTCCTGGAGAACATGATAGATACATCCCCGACCCGGTCTTGGTGAACATGATATAGATACATTCCCGACCCGGTCTTGGTGAACATGATATAGATACATCCCCGACCCGGTCTTGGTGAACATGATATAAGATACATCCCCGACCCAGTCCTGGCGAACATGATATAGATACATCCCCGACCCAGTCCTGGAGAACATGATATAGATACATCCCCGACCCAGTCCTGGAGAACATGATATAGATACATCCCCGACCCAGTCCTGGCGAACATGATATAGATACATCCCCGACCCAGTCCTGGAGAACATGACAGATACATCCCCGAACCCGGTCTTGGAGAACATGATAGATACATCCCCGACCCAGTCCTGGAGAACATGATAGATACATCCCCGACCCAGTCCTGGAGAACATGATATAGATACATCCCCGACCCAGTCCTGGAGAACATGATATAGATACATCCCCGACCCAGTCCTGGAGAACATGATAGATACATCCCCGACCCGGTCTTGGTGAACATGATATAGATACATTCCCGACCCGGTCTTGGTGAACATGATATAGATACATCCCCGACCCGGTCTTGGTGAACATGATATAAGATACATCCCCGACCCAGTCCTGGCGAACATGATAGAGATACATCCCCGACCCAGTCCTGGAGAACATGATATAGATACATCCCCGACCCAGTCCTGGAGAACATTATATAGATACATCCCCGACCCAGTCCTGGAGAACATGATATAGATACATCCCCGACCCAGTCCTGGAGAACATGATATAGATACATCCCCGACCCAGTCCTGGAGAACATGATATAGATACATCCCCGAACCGGTCTTGGTGAACATGATATAGATACATTCCCGACCCGGTCTTGGTGAACATGATATAGATACATCCCCGACCCGGTCTTGGTGAACATGATATAGATACATCCCCGACCCAGTCCTGGAGAACATGATATAGATACATCCCCGACCCAGTCCTGGCGAACATGATATAGATACATCCCCGACCCAGTCCTGGCGAACATGATATAGATACATCCCCGACCCAGTCCTGGAGAACATGATATAGATACATCCCCGACCCAGTCTTGGAGAACATGATAGATAAATCCCCGACCCAGTCCTGGAGAACATGACCGATACATCCCCGACCCGGTCCTGGAGAACATGATATAGATACATCCCCGACCCAGTCTTGGCGTACATGATATAGATACATCCCCGATCAGGCATTTGTGAACATGATATAGATACATCCCCGACCTAGTATTGGAGAACATGATAGATACATCCCCGACCCAGTCTTGGCGAACATGATAGATACATCCCCGACCTGGTATTGGTGAACATGATAGATACATTCCCGACCTGGTATTGGAGAACATGATATAGATACATCCCCGACCCAGTCTTGGCGAACATGATATAGATACATCCCCGACCCAGTCTTGGCGAACATGATATCGATACATCCCCGATCAGGTATTGGTGAACATGATATAGATACATCCCCGACCTGGTATTGGAGAACATGATAGATACATCCCTGACCCAGTCTTGGCGAACATGATAGATACATCCCCGACCTGGTATTGGTGAACATGATAGATACATCCCCGACCTGGTATTGGAGAACATGATATAGATACATCCCCGACCCGGTCTTGGAGAACATGATAGATACATCCTCGACCGGGTCCTGGAGAACATGATATAGATACATCCCCGACCTGGTCCTGGAGAACATGATAGATACATCCCCGACCCGGTATTGGAGAACATGATAGATACATCCCCGACCCCGTCTTGGCGAACATGATAGATACATCCCCGACCGGTTCCTGGAGAACATGATATAGATACATCCCCGACCGGGTCCTGGAGAACATGATAGATACATCCCCGAGCTGGTATTGGAGAATATATATACACACACACACACACACACACACACACACACACACACACACACACACACACACACACACACACACACACACACAAACACACACACACACACACACACGTACACCTACACATGTCCCACGGCACATGTATATATCCCACATCCCACATGTATATACATGTTTAAAGTGTACGTCCCCTGCCCCCCTCCCCCTTCCCCCGCCCCCTCCCCCTTCCCCCGCCCCCTCCCCCCGCCCCCTCCCCCTTCCCCCGCCCCCTCCCCCTTCCCCCGCCCCTCCCCCTCCCCCTTCCCGCGCCCCCCTCCCCCTTCCCCCTTCCCCCTTCCTCACCCCACACCCCCTCCCCCGCCCCCGCCCCCCGCCCCCGCACAAACACCGGGATGGCACACACGTTGATGATTCACCCGAACTGGGATACACCGGGATGGCACACACGTTGATGATTCACCCGACCTGGGAAACACCGGGATGGCACACACGTTGATGATTCACCCGACCTGGGAAACAACGGGATGGCACACACATTGTTCATTCACCCTAACTGGGAAACACCGGGATGGCACACACGTTGATGATTCACCCGACCTGGGAAACACCGGGATGGCACACACATTGATCATTCACCCTACCTGGGAAACACCGGGATGGCACACACATTGATCATTCACCC
The DNA here is from genome assembly GCF_964187855.1 of Myxine glutinosa. Lineage (NCBI taxonomy): Eukaryota > Metazoa > Chordata > Myxini > Myxiniformes > Myxinidae > Myxine > Myxine glutinosa. Next base: position 52,208,784 of record NC_136271.1, on the reverse strand, counting down.
TAACTGGGAAACACCGGAATGGCACACACGTTGATGATTCACCCTACCTGAGAAACACCGGGATGGCACACACGTTGATGATTCACCCTACCTAGGAAACACCGGGATGGCACACACATTGATGATTCACCCGACCTGGGAAACACCGGGATGGCACACACATTGATGATTCACCCGACCTGGGAAACACCGGGATGGCACACACATTGATGATTCACCCGACCTGGGAAACACCGGGATGGCACACACATTGATGATTCACCCTACCTAGGAAACACCGGGATGGCACACACATTGATGATTAACCCTACCTCGGAAACACCGGGATGGCACACACATTCTGGTCTTCATCAATGATCTCTCTGACTCTCTTGAAAATCCTCTGTATCTCTTTGCTGATGACTCTCTACTCTCTACTCTACTCTCTGTCGCTCCATTCTTCATCCCTCAGATCGGCAGTCTGCTGCCTCCTCACTCTCTGCAGACCTGGACAAAATCACAGACTGGGCAAACAAGTGGAACATGTCTTTCAATCCTGACAAATCTCACACTTTTACGATGTCTCTCCGAAAAGACCGACTGGACAACCCTCCCATCCACTTTCTGAATAATCCTCTCCAAGAACTTCTGTCACTCAAGCTTTTGGGTCTCACTATCTGCCATGATCTTTCCTGGGAAAACCACATTTCAAATCTGGCCTCCAAAGCCAGTCGCCGACTGGGCATCCTCCGTCGTGCGAAGTCCTTCCTTGGCACACCTGAGCTCCTCACCACATACAAGGCTTTCATCCGCAGCTCAATGGAATACTGCTCTCCCCTCTGGGCTGGTGCTCCTGCCTCACACCTAGCTCGTCTTCACGCTGTTGAAACCAAAGCATTCAGAATCATTGGAATCTCCCGCGATGAAGCTAACTCCAAGGGCCTCTCACTCACTCACCGCAGGCAGGTTGGTGGTCTTTCCATCTTCTACCGACTCCTCTCTGGCCTTGCCCCTCCAGCTCTCTCTGGTCTCTGTCCCGCAAATATTCCTACAGGTCGCACAAGATCTGCCTGCAACCCTCTTATGGTCAAACTGCCAAAATCAAGACTCTCTGCTCACCTTCACTCCTTCATTCCAATTTTCTCCCGCCTCTGGAACAAACTCCCTCACTCTCTTCAATCCCACTCCACCCTCCAGGTCTTTAAAACAGCTGTTCACCACCATCTCTTATCTTCCCCCATCCAAAACCTTGATCTTTTCTACCCCCGCTAATTTCACCCCATTTCCACTTTTTTGAAATACCAACTTCTGTCCTGGAAGTCCTCGGTGTCCTTGTGTTTTATACTTCTCCCTCCACCCCCCGCCCCCTTCCCATGCCTCCTCCCCCCAAGCCCTCTCCCTTCCACACATCTCCCTGCTCTCAAATGTTGTGTTTGTGTGCTTCCCCTTCTCTCCCCATCTTGTTTTCCACTCCCTCTTTTTGTGTGTTTTGTTTGTCTGGTTGATTTGTTTGTGAAGTGAATGTTAGCTCTTTCACGAGCCTCGATTCAGTATACAAAAAATAAAAAATAAAAAAAAATAAAAATTGATGATTCACCCGACCTGGGAAACACCGGGATGGCACACACATTGATGATTCACCCTACCTGGGAAACACAGGGATGGCACACACATTGATAAATCACCCTACCTAGGAAACACCGGGATGGCACACACATTGATGATTCACCCGACCTGGGAAACACCGGGATGGCACACACATTGATGATTCACCCTACCTGGGAAACACCGGGATGGCACACACATTGATGATTCACCCTACCTGGGAAACACAGGGATGGCACACACATTGATGATTCACCCTACCTGGGAAACACCGGGATGGCACACACATTGATGATTCACCCTACCTGGGAAACACAGGGATGGCACACACATTGATGATTCACCCTACCTGGGAAACACCGGGATGGCACACACATTGATGATTCACCCTACCTAGGAAACACTGGGATGGCACACACATTGATGATTCACCCTACCTGGGAAACACCGGGATCGCACACACATTGATGATTCACCCTACCTGGGAAACACAGGGATGGCACACACATTGATGATTCACCCTACCTAGGAAACACAGGGATGGCACACACATTGGTGATTCACCCGACCTGGGAAACACAGGGATGGCACGCACATTGATGATTCACCCTACCTGGGAAACACCGGGATGGCACACACATTGATGATTCACCCTACCTTGGAAACACCGGGATGGCACACACATTGATGATTCACCCTACCTGGGAAACACCGGGATAGCACACACATTGATGATTCACCTAACCTGGGAAACACAGGGATGGCACACACATTGATGATTCACCCTACCTAGGAAACACAGGGATGGCATCCACATTGATCATTCACCCTACCTGGGAAACACCAGGATGGCACACACATTGATGATTCACCCTACCTGGGAAACACTGGGATGGCACACACGTTGATGATTCACCCTACCTGGGAAACACTGGGATGGCACACACATTGATGATTCACCTAACCTGGGAAACACCGGGATGACACACACGTTGATGATTCACCCTACCTGGGAAACACCTGGATGGCACACACGTTGATGATTCACCCTACCTGGGAAACACCAGGATGGCACACACATTGATGATTCACCCGACCTGAGAAACACCAGGATGGCACACACGTTGATGATTCACCCTACCTGAGAAACACCGGGATGGCACACACGTTGATGATGCACCCGACCTGAGAAACACCAGGATAGCACACACGTTGATGATTCACCCTACTTGAGAAACACCAGGATGGCACACTTATTGATGATTCACCCTACCTGGGAAACACCAGGATGGCACACACGTTGATGATTCACCCTACCTGGGAAACACCGGGATTGCACACACATTTATGATTCACCCTACCTGGGAAACACTGGGATGGCACACACATTGATGATTCACCCTACCTAGGAAACACCGGGATGGCACACACATTGACCTACTAGGTCTCTTGACCTACAAAGCCCTCCATAACCTGGCCCCATCCTACCTGGCTGACCTCCTCTCCAGACACACTCCCACCCGCAACCTCCGCTCTGCTGGTACCAACCTCCTGACCCCCCCCCCCCCCCCATCCGGACCAAATTTAGATCCTGGGGGGACAGGGCCTTCTCCATCGCTGCTCCCACCCTCTGGAACTACCTCACACCATCAGAGACTCCTCCTCACTCACCACATTCAAAACATCACTCAAGACCCACCTGTTCAACACTGCATTCAACATTTAACCCACAGCATCTAACCCCTGACTATCTCCTCTCCTTCTCCCTCCTTTGTGCTTTGAATATTTCCCTATTGATTCTTGTTTTTTGCAATTGTTTTTATGTTTTGCTATGCATTATGTTTTGCACTCTGTCAAAGCGTCTTTGGGCTTCCTGAAAAGCGCTATATAAAATAAATGCATTATTATTATTATTATTGATGATTCACCCTACCTGGGAAACACTGGGATGGCACACACATTGATGATTCACCCTACCTGGGAAACACCGGGATGGTACACACATTTATGATTCACCCTACCTAGGAAACACCGGCATGGCACACACATTGATGATTCACCCTACCTGGGAAACACCGGGATGGCACACACATTGATGATTCACCCAACCTGGGAAACACCGGGATAGCACACACATTGATGATTCACCCTACCTGGGAAACACCGGGATGGCACACACATTGATGATTCACCCTACCTGGGAAACACCGGGATAGCAAACACATTGATGATTCACCCTACCTGGGAAACACTGGGATGGCACACACATTGATGATTCACCCTACCTGGGAAACACCAGGATGGCACACACGTTGATGATTCACCCTACCTGGGAAACACCAGGATGGCACACACGTTGATGATTCACCCGACCTGAGAAACACCAGGATGGCACACACGTTGATGATTCACCCTACCTGGGAAACACCAGGATGGCACACACGTTGATGATTCGCCCTAACTGGGAAACACCAGGATGGCACACACGTTGATGATTCACCCTACCTGGGAAACACCAGGATGGCACACACGTTGATGATTCACCCTACCTGGGAAACACCGGGATGACACACACGTTGATGATTCACCCTACCTGGGAAACACTGGGATGGCACACACGTTGATGATTTACCCTACCTGGGAAACACCAGGATGGCACACACGTTGATGATTCACCCTACCTGGGAAGCACCAGGATGGCACACACGTTGACGTTGATGATTCACCCGACCTGAGAAACACCAGGATGGCACACACGTTGATGATTCACCCTACCTGGGAAACACCAGGATGGCACACACGTTGATGATTCGCCCTAACTGGGAAACACCAGGATGGCACACACGTTGATGATTCACCCTACCTGGGAAACACCAGGATGGCACACACGTTGATGATTCACCCTACCTGGGAAACACCGGGATGACACACACGTTGATGATTCACCCTACCTGGGAAACACCAGGATGGCACACACATTGATGAATCACCCGACTTGAGAAACACCAGGATGGCACACACGTTGATGATTTACCCTACCTCGGAAGCACCGGGATGGCACACACGTTGATGATTCACCCTACCTCGGAAACACCGGGATGGCACACACATTGATGTTTCACCCTACCTGGGAAACACCAGGATGGCACACACGTTGATGATTCACCCTACCTCGGAAACACCAGGATGGCACACACATTGATGATTCACCCTACCTCGGAAACACCAGGATGGCACACACGTTGATGATTCACCCTACCTCGGAAACACCAGGATGGCACACACGTTGATGATTCACCCTACCTAGGAAACACCGGGATGGCACACACGTTGATGATTCACCCTACCTGGGAAACACCGGGATGGCACACACGTTGATGATTCACCCTACCTGGGAAACACCGGTATGGCACACACATTGGTGATTCACCCTACCTGGGACACACTGGGATGGCACACACGTTGATGATTCATCCTACCTGGGAAAGACCGGGATGACCGTTTTTAGCTGTCTTGGGGTTCGAAGCCAGGTTAGACAGCTCAGACACGAATGTGCGCACCTCTATGCCAGTGGTTCTGAGCTTTTTTTGTCGGCGCACCTCTTGGGCTCAGCGTGAGGGGTCAGGTACCCCCTCTGAATGGTGACCCAGTCATCTTTAGCTCACGTGCACTTTAGTCCGGTGAACTTATGCGATCGAGCAGTGTCAGTAGGTCAGACAATAAGTGAGTGAGTGAGTCTGTAAACACTTTATCATTGTCACCTGAGCCAAACACAGGATTTTGATGAAAATTGGCTATAAGGTTCATCTGTGATGCCGAACGAAGGTGTATTGACCGCATCAAAATCTGCACTCATTAAGGGGCTCTCCAGGTGGGGTGGGGGGGGGGGGGAGTTTGACCCCCCAAAATAGGTATTTGATCCCTTCCCTGAAAATATGCACACCATTTGGCCATAATCTTTATCACCCGTGATGTACTAAAGTTTGTTCACGGCATTAAAAAACATAGGGGCAATACCCCTGCCATTCACCTGGTGGAATAAACAGTATACTGCACTGACTAAAGGTATTTTAAACCAATTTCAATGGTTGCTGGAATACAGGGGCAGCATGTAGAATCACACGAGCATAATCAAAAGACTTCAAACAAACAAGCAAAAAAAATTCCTATTTTGGAGGGCAACCCCCCCCCCCCCCCCCCCCCACTCCCTCAATCTCATATACCTCCTAAGACCCCAATGTTTCTAATGCCGTGAACAAACATTGATACATCATAGGTGATGAAGGTTGTGGTCAAGTTTCATCGAAATTGCGTGTGTAGTTTCTGAGAAGAAAGCAAATACCTATTTTCGGGGACAACCTCCCCCCCATCCCCCAATAGACCCCCAAAGGGGCAGACTTTTTTGATGCCTTGAACAAACTTTAGTCACAACACAACAAATATAATTTGTGCCAAATTTGGTCTCAATCCCATCAGCGGTTTCGGAGAAGAAGTTTCAAGTGTTTACGGACTGACGGACGGACAACGCGCCATCTTATAAGCTGCCCTGAACTTCGTTCCACGTGAGCTAAAAATCAGGGTTTTGACCCCCAAAATAGGTATTTACTTTCTTCTCCGTTACATATTTCGTGGGTCATCCACACGTACCTATGGTTCCGTTTCTACCAGGTGAGCCCAGGGGCCTTGCCCCTATGTTAATCTCACCTGGAACGTCGTTCAGGTGAGCTTATGGGGTGGCGCGTCGCCCGTCCGTCAGTCTGTAAACACATGCAACTTCTTCTCTGAAACTGCTGATCGGATTGTGACCAAACTTGGCTAAAATGATATTTGAAATGTTGCGACAAGTTTGGTCAAGGCATTAAAAAAGTCGGGGTCTACTGACCAAGGAAGGAGGAAGAATATGAAAATAAAGACAGAAGGAGTAAGAAGACACAGTGCAAATACTAGCTTACCTATAAACAGTCTTACTTAAACCCCAGGACAACACAGAAGACGGACGAACAAAATACAAAATAGGTATGTGCTTTCTTGTCTGAAAGTACACACAGGATGTCGATGAAACTTTATCATAACTTTCATCACCTGTGATGTACAAAAGTTTGTTCATGGGATTAAGAAAATCAGGATCTCAGGGAATCCCTGCTCTCGACCATTCAGCCAGCACTACATACAGTGCAATTATTTAATTAATATCAGAACTTCCTTTCAATTATTTAATTAATATCAGGACTTTATTTTAACCAATTATTTAATTTTATTGAGGAGGTTGGTACTCTTCCTGCCATTCATTTCCCAAATGTGAGGGAGGATTAACAAAACTCCTGTTGCCTTTTCATCCAACACACGAAGCTGAACAATGCCGTCCTGTTGCGGTAAGTTTGGAGGTTGATGTGGGACATCTGCGAGTTATTATTGTTTGCCACATTAGCTATGTGGATGCTTCATTAATGATATTTTGTTTTTTACTTGCGGAAATCGAAAAAATTTCAAGTATATTTGTTGGTTTTGTGCGTTGGTCTGTTTCGCTGTTTGCATGTCAATCTGCGATCGAGCCTGTGAAGCACCAATCCAACCGTTTATAGTAGAGACGGGAATGAAACCCTGACAAGACAGTCCAAAGGTAAATTGTCGGACAAGACAAGGTCGCAGTGAGAGGAAACCTAAGGATCCTAAGGATCCACACAATCATTCTCCATACACCTGCAGTTGCACACCTGTGCAATCTCATCTGGTGCCACCTGCACCCTCCTTCCTCCCTGGACCATTTGGTCAACACAACACACATCACCATCACTCACTCATACACTGCTCCATACACCTGTTCAGTTGCACACCTGTGCAATCTCAATACAACTCACAATCACAATCATTTACTCATACCCTGGTCAATACACTTCCGCGCTCAATACATTTTCGATTCTCAAACACACGGCATCATCTCATCTAACTACTCCCCTCTGGAACTTGCGCTTCCCAGTCGCCCCTTTAAACTATTGCGCTCCCTCGTCATTATAATCCAACTACCCCCCTCTATTCAATTATCCAACCCTCTATTCAATATTCAATTCAATTATTCAATTATAATCCAACTACCAACTACCCAACTACCCCTCTATACCCCTCTATAGTCCCTGGTGTTGGGCTAGCGGCTAGGGTGCCGGCTTAGGATCCTTTTTCTATCCGGCTTAGGAACAGGTCACAATTTTAAACCGAACTTTACGAAACTTCAACAAGTGGTAGACTTGGCGATAGAGAAAAAGCCTGTAAATTCTAAAGTAAACGTAGGCCAAAAGGTCAACATAGGCCAAAGGTCAACAACTTCGGTGAAGTTTCTAAAATCGTCAATTTTCATATGATTGACTTGAAATTTGAAGATAATTTGCATATCAGATCACTGAATTCAACCACCAATTATTTTTGAGGTAAACATAGGTCAAAGGTCAGCAACTTATTTTTGGGATTTTCTTGTTTTCTTCTTTATAGGTTGTCCCGTTTGGTGTTCCTATCTACTCACGATGCTCATAACCCAGGTTCAAGTCTCGTATACTTTCGGTTAGTCCATTGTCTACCAATATCCTCGTGATCATACCTTAATGTACACCGGTGTGTCATGGTGTCTGTCTTGTACGTGATTGAAGTGAAAGCTACATTCGAACCACAGACAAATATCAAAAATAACAATAAAGAGGACATGCATCAATACTTTCCACATAAGGACCAAACTCACTGCACCTTGTATCTTGTGACTTGTTTGTTGTTCAGTTGCTATGGACGTTGTATATACAAATAGATTTGAGAGAATGATTTGTTGTTGGAAAATCTTTCCCATGCAGTAAGCAAGGTGTTGGCTCGTACATAGTTCTACCACAACCAAGAGTTTGAGTCAGAGTGAAACGTAAAGCTGTTAAACAAACACAAGGAATGCATCGGGTCCACAAAGTGCAGATTTAAAGGCAGGAAGCAGCCATATTGTCCTGCATACCTGGATTTACAGCAGGTGATTGCAGGTCACTGAGGGCTCAGAATAAAGTCCAGAGTTGTTTCTGAATACTCAGCATTTGGAATGTTGTTTTAGTGGAGCCTCACCCTGTAATCAATTGCAGAAAGTTGTAAACTTCTTGCCTTCACATCTCGCACTTCCTACACCTGTCTGTGTATGTGATCATGTGAAGAGACTCTGACAATGGCCATGGCTACGGGAAACCTTTCCATCCTCTTGGTTCTACTTTTTTTGAGCATATCCGAAGGTAAATGCACTGTGTTATCTGCACCTGTTATCGTTACAAAGTGACCTTATGTAAACACGTTGCTTTTTATATGTTGTAGAGGATGCTGGTTCATATACGTTTTTCATGTTTAACTGACCTTATTAGTCCCCTACCTGGAGGGGACTATAGGTTTGATCTCCGTCTGTCTGTCCGTCCGTCCCACCTGTGGTTTTCTGCACTTTTTTCCCACATCCTTTAACGTATTCAACTGAAACTTGGTACATGACTTTATTATTATAAGTTACAGAACAAGTTCAAGTTTCAGGGTGTTTCACCAATTCTTCACGGAGTTATTGCCTTTATGCTTGGAACGAGAACATTCATTGGGATCGTTCGGGGACGTGTATTGTGAAACAATTCTCCATCTTGTTTAACGAGGCTGGTTAACGCTGGCGACGTTAAGCAATCGGTTCACTTTGTCTGTCTAAAACCATCAGTTTATGATCGCACAACCACTTAATTCCAGTTGAATGTTAATTTTACCTGCGCCACCAAAGGTGGATGGAGGTTATGTTTTCACCCCTGTCTGTCTGAGCGTTTGTCTCTCTGTCTGTCTGTCTGTCCGTTTGTGAACAAAATATCTCAAAAGGTTGTGGACGGATTCAGACGAAATTTGGCAGAGATGTAGCTTATGTGACGAGGACGAAATGATTAGATTTTGGTGAAGATCCGGATCCGGCTACTAGAATTTTAAAGTAATTCTTCAACATTTGGAGATCGGGCCAAAAAACGATACATAGCAGGATATCTCAAAGTTGTGGACGGATGATTTTGATTAAATATGATTCTGTATTGTGATTTTTGGTTTAATCTAGGATACAAAACGTAAACTGTTCACCTGGCGGAGGTATACTCTCGACTGAGTGCTGTTGTAGTTGGCTATGTCCTTCTGTCCATCAAAATGAAGCAGAAGAACGTTTCTAACCCATCGTGTTTAATCCTAATGCGTTGTAAAAGGTAAATCTAAAGGCTCCTAAATTAAAGAGTAAATCTAAAGGGTTTTGTTCGTTTCTGGGCTTTGTCTATTTCATATTGAAAATCCCAAACTGAACCGTTTCCTTCGGACACGGGTGCGATTTTGTTTTTTACACTGTCTGTCTGCCTCGCAGTGAAACACGATATTGAAAATCATTCCGAACAGCAAAACTACTGTTTTTAAGGACGTTATAAAGGAGACAAACAACAGGCACGAATAACTAATGTAACGTGTTAAATAAGGTGGTGTAAAAGATGCTGCATCAACGGCGGTATACCTCCGAATTAATTTTTTTCTGCAACCTTTAAAATCTGTGTTTTATTATCCGCGCCAGAGGAGAGGGTATTGCATCTGAGTCCGTTTGTTTGTCTGTCTGTTTGTTTGTTTGTTCGCACAGAATAAATATGATTTTCTTTGCAACCGTTGGTCCGATTGACAGGAAATTTTCACCATAGGTGCAACTCTACCTGTAGAATTTTTTTTATGATAATTATGATGTCATAGGTCACGTGGTTCGGCCGCCATCTTGGAAACCCCGAAAAAAAATTGCACCTCTATCTTCGAAAGCGCTGCAAAGAAAAAATTGAGACTTGGCTCATTGTAAAGAACTCTCCATGTGGAATAACATCTGTTCGTGATGATGTCATAGGTGCCTCCATTATGACGTCATAATTCGACAAGTATAAAACTTCATCCGATGAAGATGAAATTTATTGAGCATAATCTAGGGATAAATACGTGGGTTTAAAAATAATGATTATGTCATCGGTCACGTGGTTCGGCCGCCATCTTTGTTTCAACACAAAAGCCTTAAAAACAACTGAAAACACACCTGGCGAGGGTCTGCAATCTCTGATTGCTCTTTCTAGTTTAAATTGAACAACACACTTGAACACCGTAGAACACAAATCGCCTTGTTGGCACTTTCAAAACCCTTCCATTTAGCAGTACTTGGACAAAATATTACGGAATTTTACATCATCTTGACCAATCAAATTTGTCACTCGCAGACTCCGCCCATATCCTTGTTTCTCAAAACTGCACTGGGTAATGTGTTCTATGACCTCTCTAGTTATTAATATGTTAAAAACCTTGAATAAATATTTGGATGAAAAACCACCTTTAGAGGCCATTTTTCCCCGCAAAGCGGGGGTTGGCCTTTTTCGGGAACCGTGGTTGTTGTTGTTTTTCGGTCCCCTATTTGAAGCAATGTTTTATGGCCGGATGCCCTTCCTGACGCCAACCCTTTTTGCCGCCTTTAACGACAAACAGGGAATTACCAGTGAACTGGTACTCAATTAGCCGACCTCGGAAGGATGACAGGCTGAGTCAGCCTTTTATTTATTATATTTATTTATTATATTTATTTATTTATTATATTTATTATATTTATTATATTTGGAATTTATTTGGATTGAATTTTGATTTGGATTTGGAATTTGGATTTGGAATTTGGAATTTGGATTTGGATTTGGATTTGGAATTGGATTGGATGGAATTTGAATGGAATGGAAGGAATAATATTTATTATATTTATAATAAATATTTGGATGGAAAGGTGATAATTGTGTAGGAATGATGATTATGATGAATAGTTTTTCATAGCCACAATTATTCCCTCCTAATGGAGTTGGCTGGGGATTGGAGAAGGTCTTTGGCCTCAGTCTTTCACGAACTGGCTGGCATGGCTTCACTGACGTTCTAATCTAATATATTCTGTTGATTTGCGTGATGTCCTCTAAAGTCCAAGTGATTTATGGACGTGATGCGTCCTCATATCTGTGAGCCTTCAACCACTGCAGTAAAAAACGAAAAACGAACCCTCTTCAGTCACACAAAAGGACCAAACGGTTCCTGCTGAGCCATAAGATGGAGCCGGTTTTGGTGCAACGGTCAATTCGCTTTAGCATTGCTGAGATTTTCCCTTTATTCCAACTATTTCTACCACAGGTCACTTCTCACTTTTGCACAACTTGAACTCCATGGTAAAGATTGAAACGAATGCCACATGTGGAGAGCTCGAGGTTGAGCGATACTGCAAGCTGGTGGCACACGTGTCCCGAAGTTTGACGCGTGACTCCCAATGCAGTTTCTGCAACATGAACAGCCTTTACCCCACCGGTACTAAAGAAATCCTCTTCAATCTTCTCTTCTAGCCGCCTTAGGACAACTTAGTTCATGCCTGTTCTTTGCCAAATAGATTAGGCAGGCATGAGCCACAGAATTATTTACTTTGTTTTAATCATTTTGATTGAGTGAGTGTCCATAAAAGTTTGGATTATAATTTAACAGTCCTGAGTGCTAGAGAATGCCTCTAAAAATCACACATAAGGTGAATAAATGATTGGTATGTATTCAGATAACTTTGTGAATCATAATTCCTCCTCTTCTTATTTTTCAAGAAGTAAATCAAGCAAGTTATAATTTTCTATCTTGGAAGTCATGTCGGTTATTGTAACAAGAGTTATGGTTAACGGTTCGATAAAAGTCATCCGCAGAAGGTGAACAGTTGTTGGGTGTTTCAATGTTCTTTGTGACATGACAGTTAACCAATTGCTGGATTTAAAACAAATCGTCACCTGTTTCCAGCATGATTCATGGCCTCTGAATAAGACTACAGGTGCATCAAACTGCTCTGCAGTTGAGGGAGACTGCCCTTTGTGTGGGATTTCTAAACTTATTTATGAACCATACTTCAAGGAGCATTTATTGAAATCAGGACACAAACAAGAAGATTGAAAATTGAGATGATAATGTGATTGGGTTTAATATGAGCTTCAGCCTCCTGGAATATTTTGCAATTGCATTATTTCTCTTGTTTTCACAGAAATTTTTGAAAAAATCTATTTTATTTCACCCTCTCTTTAATACAGAACGACACCCCATCACAAATGCTATTGATGGGACAAACAGCTGGTGGCAAAGTCCCAGCATCCAAAATGGATTGCAGTACCATTACGTCACCATAACACTGGACCTGCAGCAGGTGATAGTCGCATACATTGAGAATTGGTAGTTTGTTGTGTGAAATGGAAATGTGTCATATTGCTCAAAAAGAAAGTGTATACAATATAAATATAT